>NC_056743.1:896822959-896937959 GCF_019279795.1 Protopterus annectens
ATGCATTTCCGGTTTCCCATCCAATTGTCCAAGTTGCACTTGAATTGGGTTAGGAAGAAACTGTGCTTCACATGGATGGGGAGCCTGTTCCATTGACGGGGTAGTCTCTGGGATACATACCTATCTCTCTAGCAAGTCCTATTTATATCACAGGCAAGGTTTAAGTCTTTAGAATAGGTAATTCTGGTGCTGCTTATTTTGTGGATATGCAGGAGGTCCATCAGAGTGAGGTCTAACAATGCCCTGTATGCCAGGCATAGATCTCCCCTCAAATGCCTATAAGAGGCAGAATACAGGGATAGGGCCTTGAGGCAGTCTGCATAGGACATTTTACTTACACCACGTATTCTTTTAGTGAGGAACCTCTGTGGACATTCCAGATGTTGAATATGCCTGGTTAGGTACATACCAAAGGGGGCATTGTACTCAATGATAGGCTGATGAGTGCCGAATATAGTGGAGCAATGACTTCCTTGGACTTAGATGCCATACCTTTGTTTATAAGTTGTGCAACATAGAATGATTTCCTCACCACTGTAGACATGTGATGATCAAAGGCTAGATTACTAGCTATGTGTGTCCTTAAGTCCCTGAGTACTGGGTCAGCTCTAAGGGATGGGATTTCAGTATGATAGTTATCAGGGATGGATGACTTCCCAAAGGATACTATTATGCATTTCTTGGCATTTAGTTTTAGTCCATGGCTTTGACACCAGTTGTTTGTCTGTGTCAGCCCCTCCTGGAGAAGATTTGTGTCAGTGGGAGATTCAATGACAGCTCCTAATTTGCAATATCTGCAAATTTAGTCAGCCAGAGACCACTGTCATTGGCCTTGACTTGTGAGAAGTAAGTTCCAAAAAGGAATGGTCCAAGGATTGATCCCCAAGGAGCTCCACTTGTGACTGCCCTCTTTTGTAGAGGTCAACTTCCCAATTCTAACTTCCTGGGTCCTGTCTGTGAGCCAGTTGGCTATCCAACGGGTGACATATGGGTTTGTACCTAACCTCTTGAGTTTGTCAACAATGCCCTAGTGGGGTATTGTGTCAAATCCCTTGGCCAAGTCAAGGTAGGCAGTGTGAATGATTTTGCCCTCATCCATTGCTTTGGTGACCTTCTCAAGAAAGTCCACCAGGTTGAGTAGGCATGATCTGCCCTTGACAAAACCAGGCTGGGTTAGGTCAGGTGTCTGGAGGTTTAGTATATCTGTATTGATCATCTCCATGATAATTCTTTCCATTGCTTTACATATAAGACTAGTGAGACTTATGGGTCTGTAGTTTCCAGGGTCTGTAGATGGCCCACCTTTGTGCCTGAGGGATGACTGTTGCCTTTCTCCATTCATGAGGCACAAAGTCTGTTTGGAGGTTACAGTTAAATAGTAATTCCAGAGGCCCTGATAGGTCATGTTTCATGCTATTTAGAAGGCATCTTGGGATATTGTCTGGGCCCATTGATGCAGTGCTCTTGGTCTTAGAGAGAGCATTAAGGACCTGTTCCCTAGTGATAGTTGGGAGAGTTATATTTGATGATATTTCCTGAGGGAAGGTTGAGGGGGGGATAGTCACCCTGCCTATTACAAGTAGTCAGTTTTTTTCTACTTAGTATAACACACATATTTTCCAATGGTCTCAAGAATAAGACAGAGGAATAAACCTCTAGATTTTTTTAAGACAAATGGTCTGATTACACTACATAAGAAGTGGAGGTGAATATTCAGTTTGTGGAGGCATGATATTTTTGACAAAAGTCTGTTGCTTCAGGTGTTAAAAGCTTGTTTGCTACAAATGCCACTTTTAGCTGAGCTATAAACATTGGAGATGATCCACTCAGAATAGAGAAAACAATGGCTGTCATTCTAAGGGGGGGTGCAATATTTGTCAGCATGGAAAGAGATGGTTAACAGACCACACTGCTTTGCCAGGGATGGTCTGCACCTCTCCCCTCTAGGCTTTCAAGTATTAGCTAAAACGTTGTCTTCCCCCATAGTGCCTTTTTTAGGCAATGCCAAACAAGTACTTCTGACATAGCAAACCAAAACCAAGAAAATCTAAAGGTATTACTGCTCAATGTTAGGAGTCTAAACAAAAACTCCACTCTCTAGAAGCTTTCTTTACTCTGGAGAATATTGACATCTGTGAAAGAAATCAAGACGAGGCAAGACTGAATTATTTAATTTAATGAGTGGCTGAAGGGTTAGTGTAATAAAAAGTAAAACAGCATCATAAGTGGCAAGGTGCATATGTAAGGGACTTGGGGACTTTGTACTCTGATGTACTTGCATCTGACTAGATGGAAAGGAGCTGTTGAAAGCATTGCACTGCTATATTATAAAAATGGCCTAATTGTGGAGGACGAGAGGGATAGAAGCGTTGTTAATGAGAATGTTTACAAAACTCAAGGGCAGAAAAGGAGGAGAGTATGACAAAGGAAAGATGATTTTGTACAATGCCAGGAATGCGGGTGACAAAAAGGCATCAGCTAGATACTACTTTTGGAAAGAAGCATCAGTATTGCAGGAAAAAAGGAAACATGAGCTAGACTGAGCATGGATTAGGAACTGGTGTTACTCAGATTCACATCTATAGAAAGGACAGAAAAAGGGACTGCAGTATTTATTCAATGTGGGGAAAAAGTAAACTGTAATGTAGGCCAATTAGTATGTCCGTACGGAAATAAGTGCACGGCTAAAAGTGAGAATCCTTCATGCAAAAGCCAGCACAACACTCAGCAACCAAAAATAATACATTTATTAAGATGTAAGAACACAAACTGGTTTCGGTTGACAAACCTTCATCAGTGTGTAATGACATTCAAATGAATCTGACCACATAATATATAGAAAAAGTACATACAATTATCCAATCACAGATGCTCATTTAATCCAGGTGAAAAAAGAGCACCTAACATGATTATCCACTTTTTTTTCTTTCCTATTGAGGATATCATGAAAAGCAACTTTGTCCACATCCTGAAACTTAATACCATCAATAACTGTAAATCTAAAAGATTCTGAGTTATGTTGTAATGTGTGTTTGTAAAGGGCATTATTTTGTCTGGCACACCTTATATCACAAAAGTGCTCGGATATGCGTAATTTAAATGGACGTGAGGTTTGTCCCACGTAAAATGCTTGACACTTACAGGTCACCAAATAAATGACCCATTGAGAAGTACAATTACCCTGAATATGTATATCAAACACTCAAAACGTGTTCTTGGAACTAAATTCCATAGTGGTATTAACATACTTGCAAAAACTACAATGATTGCAGGGATGACAACCTCTAACTAATCCACCATCCAAAGTTCTCTGTTGAATATTAGTCTTACTATAAGTCACCCGTTTATGATGGTTCAACCACCCTGCTATAGTTTTACCTCTTCTAAAGGAAAATGAACACTTGGGGGAATTACGTTATTCAAACGTTCATCCACAGTCATAATATGCCAATATTTGTTAACAATATTAGTCAGTACAGAAGTGTTATTACCATACTGGGTCACAAGCCTCAATGTATTATTGTTTTTACAATCCTGTGGAGGAGGGGGGGGTTGTAAACATCACAGGCGTGGATCAAACATTGGAGACCCTGCTTCAATTTATGACCACTTAGATACAATCAACAATGTACTGAATATTTCATTGTGTGTTTTATCTCCAGATGAGACGGCTTTGTTGAATAAAGGTCTAAATTTTGTACCCAGTCATCTGGTTGGTAAACAAATTATTGCATGTGATGTCATTGATTTTTGTAGATTATTAAATCCTAGGGTGTTTTTTCAAAATCAGTCTAAGCATCATAGTAATCTTGATTCTGGTACGTTTCGTTTCAAACCATCTACGTTTATGCCACCTCCTAATAGGAATGTTATGGTTTTCAGGACCTGGTGTTAAGGGAATTACATGCCAACTATGGGTCATAGCTCAATATTTTTCCATATAACCTTACTGATTCAGAGAGGGCAGCATTGGACAAACTGAGTAAAAACAAAGACACTGTTGTTAGCCCGGCTGATAAAGGGGGAGCAGTTGTGGTATGGGACTGGCAGATGTATCAGCAGGAGGCACATAATCAATTAATGGATCAAGGGACTTATCAGAGGATGTTTATGGACCCTACACCGGTCTTCAAAAAACAGATTGATGATTTTTTGGAGCTTGCTAGGGAGGAAGGTATCATAAGCAAGGAGATTAAGTTTAAGCTCATGGTTAAATATCCGGCTAAACAATATATATATTTGTTACCAAAAAATACATAAGAATTTGCAAAGTCCACCTGGCAGACCAATAGTGTCAGGGATGGGATCCTTAACGGAGCCACTTTCGGCTTTATTGACTCAGTATTTGAAGCCTCGTCTGACCCATGTCAGGTCAAGAATACAGGATACTAAATAGAGCCGGGGTGGTATATGTGCACCTTGGATGTCAGTTCCCTTTGCAAGAATATACCACATTGGGCGGGCATACAAGCACTGGAATATTGGTTGGCCAAAGTTTCTCTCTACAGTCCGAGCTTTAACACTCTGTTAATTTGTCTTGCTGAGCATATATTGACCAAAAATGTGTTTTATTTCCAGCATGAATGTTATTTACAACTGAGGGGTACGGTTATGGGGGCATATTTTACCCACATATATGCTGACCTATTTATGGGTTATGTGGAAGAGTATCTGGTATATGATCCTATGCATAATATATATCTTGAATCTATGGATATATGGCGTAGGTATCTCGAAGATTGTTGGCTTGTGTAGAAATCTGGGATTGAGTATTTACATGAGTTTGTTGGCTATTTGAATGACAACAAATGGGGATTGCATTTTACAGCTAATGTTGATACAACTCGTATTGTGTTTTTGGATGTTGATATACAGGTCCAGGAAGATGGAACTATGTTGACCCAAGTATATAGGAAACATCCTGAAATTAATACTTTGTTACATTCTAGGAGTTGCCATCCCAAGCATGTGATTCATAATATCCCCAAGTCCCATTTCATGAGGGTAAGACATATATGTTCTTCCAATGAAGTGTTTTCCACACATAGTAAACAATTGTCGGATAGATTTTTAGACAGGGGTTATGATAGAAAACAGATTTTGGATATTGGTAACAGTGATCATATGTGGGATCATAATTCGTTGTTACAATATCAGACACAGGATTGTAAAAATAATAATACATTGAGGCTTGTGACCCAGTATGGTAATAACACTTCTGTACTGACTAATATTGTTAACAAATATTGGCATATTTTGACTGTGGATGAATGTTTGAATAATGTAATTCCCCCCGTGTTCATTTTCCTTTAGAAGAGGTAGAACTATAGCAGGGTGGTTGAACCATCATAAACGGGTGACTTATAGTAAGACTAATATTCAACAGAGAACTTTGGATGGTGGATTAGTTAGAGGTTGTCATCCCTGCAATCATTGTAGTTTTTTGCAAGCATGTTAATGCCACTATGGAATTTAGTTCCCAGAACACGTTTTGAGTGTTTGATATACGTATTCAGGGTAATTGTACTTCTCAATGGGTCAATTATTTGGTGACCTGTAAGTGTCAAGCATTTTACGTGGGACAAACCTCACGTCCATTTAAATTACGCATATCCGAGCACTTTTGTGATATAAGGTGTGCCAGACAAAATAATGCCCTTTACAAACACACATTACAACATAACTCAGAATCTTTTAGATTTACAGTTATTGATGGTATTAAGTTTCAGGATGTGGACAAAGTTGCTTTTCATGATATCCTCAATAGGAAAGAAAAAAAAGTGGATAATCATGTTAGGTGCTCTTTTTTCTCCTGGATTAAATGAGCATCTGTGATTGGATAATTGTATGTACTTTTTCTATATATTATGTGGTCAGATTTATTTGAATGTCATTACACACTGATGAAGGTTTGTCAACCGAAACCGGTTTGTGTTCTTACACCTCAATAAATTTATTATTTTGGTTGCTGACTGTTGTGCTGGCTTTTGCATGAAGGAGAAAGTAAACTGTGCCTGGACTCTGAGGAGGTGAAGGCTAAAGAAAGGTAGTCTGAAATGTTAACTGTAAGGCTGGAGTCTGAGGCAGCAGGCACCCTGGTAGTGAGACCAGTTGTTATGTGTAAGGAAGAAGGTGAGCTCAACAGCATGATTACCATTTGGGCAAATATACTGAAGTCAGGAGAAAAACTAGTCAAGGAAGAATTTAATATTCCAACTTTGAAGGGGCACACATGTCAGTCACAAGCAAAACAAGTGAACCCAAACAAGAACAGTAAACATTTTTATCCAAAAAAGGAGTGAGGATGAGATAACACTGGTCAGCAGTGATCATGGCACTTTCATTTTCTTGATTCAGGGAGTAAGGCCAGAAAGGCAGTAAGAACTACAGGAGGTTAGACTTCAGTCTGTTAGAAAGCACTGAGAAAACTAAAAGAACAGGAAGAAATTATGATAGTAAATGAGTAGTAGAGATGCTTCAGTGGAAGCATATACAGGTAAATTAAAAACTATACCAAAAAAGCATCAGAAAAGGAAACAAGACAGCCTGGCTAAGGTTGGAGATAAGTGAGTTAGAAGTGAAAAGAGAACGGTGCATAAGATACTGGTAGCGGATAAAAAAGGCCTGCAAGGAATTCACAGAAAAGACAGCAAAGATCACCCATCAGGGTTAGATGGCTTTAGAAAAATAAATGACTAGAAGAGTGAAGAACAAAGACAGAAGAGTGAGGAATGGATGAAAATACATTCTTCACACACACTGAGAAATGTTGATGGATTTAACCAGGTACTGCGTGCTTGAGATGCGGTATCAATAGTGGTTTGAGGGTTAGGAAATCAAGTAGAAATGCTGTTAGTTTTTTTGTCTTGGTAATTGGAAAGAAAGTTGAGAGTAAAATATTGGCAAGGGAAATTGTGGTGAGTATAGACAGAGAC
Organism: Protopterus annectens; assembly: GCF_019279795.1. NCBI lineage: Eukaryota > Metazoa > Chordata > Ceratodontiformes > Protopteridae > Protopterus > Protopterus annectens. The sequence goes on from NC_056743.1 coordinate 896,829,895, forward strand.
AACTAGATACCTAGAAAGTAGGCAGGAAAGATTCAAGGAAAGAATTCAAGCAATTTTAGAAAAAATAATCATAAAAATTGGATAAGATGTCTCCTCAGCTGTAAAAATTGTTGGCAATAGCACTTGGTAGAGTTTTAGCTAGATTGTATATCCTCTCCTTAGAAACCAAATGGTGTCACACAACTGGATCATAGTAATGGTTTTCTCATTCTACAGGAATAAACCTGTCAGTTACAGACCTGTGGCACAATGAATACAGTGGAGAAGGCGGAATGAGGTAGACTGGCAGACTTCTTGAATATTAATCATTATGTTTATGAGAAATGGCATGGCTTCAGACAGAAGAGGCCTTATAAGTACAACATCATTCAGTTCTCTAGCTGGTTCGCTACTACCAAGGTTCTGCTGACATGGGTTGGTCATGATGAGATGAATATAAAATGACTTAACACAAAACAAGTTAAGGGAAGCATTATCAGCAGGATGCTGAAGGGTTAAGGAGTGAGACTGGTCCTATCTAGCATAATCAGTCTGTTTACTGATGAAATCAAACTTGATGCAGTAAACATAGATGGACAGAGCAGTCGCTAGTGTAACCAGATGTAATCTACAGGGCCCAGAGTGAGCAAACAGAGAACAATTAAAGATCCACACTAAATGTGTACATGAAATTCATTGTAAAGCGTTCAAGGAAAATATTTATATTAGGGTGTGGTCATAAGGCAACAGAGGAGAAAAAAGATGTGGGAGTTACAATAACATCTAAATTTACATATGCAGTGCAATATGAAAGAGCAATGGCAAAGGCTACCAGCTTGCTGGTGTGCAAAATGAGGACACAGACCACAGGAAGTTATCATTATTCTGACCTACATTGCATTAGTAATGTATAAATAGCGCTCTGCCTGCAGGTTTAATAATAGTATAGAAATAGGAATGATTGGCTAGTACTATGCAGTCAACAGTGATCAAACCGATGAGCTGAAATGCAGGTACTGAAGTGTGAAGAATGCCTTAGGTATGTACTGGAAGGTAAAAAGAAGTTGTAGATATGATATGGTTACACCACTTTGTCAGGTTAATAAATGGAAAGTGTGTTGAAGAGAAAGGATTGAGAAGGGATAAGGAATCATAGGTGTTAGGTCAAAATGTGACAATTCAAATTTGACTCAAAAAAATAATTCACAGAAAAAGGTGGTGAGATCCTTGCATGCATTTTCATAAGGACTGCTGGTTTGTAAGACCCCAGAAGGATCAAAGAAAGTCTGGGATAGATGTTAGCTGAGACACTCAGGTGGACTTTTTACACCACAGGTCTTCTTCTCTTACTATGTCAATATGTTGCAACTTCATTGCAGTCACCTGTCACACAGTTACAAGTTTTTATATTTACTTATTATACTATATGCGTTACCAAAGTCCTTTTTGTGTTTACTTATTATTAGCTGCAGAAAAGTGTTATTTTTAAATGACTTCAAAATTCCAAGCCTTAGACAATCTCATGTTCTAGGACATGACTATGGTGCACATACATGTGCAATATATAAAGTACAAGTCTGGCATAACAATAAGAATTTTTGCCATATTTTGGTTCCTATCTGTACCTCATTAACCATTCATTTCTCCACTTTCTGTTAGAATATGAGGATTATAAGTGAGAGAGAGGAAGTCTAGAGTTTGAAGCCGTCAACCAGTGAGACCTTAAGAGGTTTCTGTTTTATGTTGTTCACTCCCTCCCCCGGTGGGCCAGCAGGTATAATTTAATGCCCACTTCATTAATCCACATGTAATTATGCACTTCTACACAAATGCAGTGTTTGGCTGGCATGTGATACACTCCCTGACTGTGCTCATACCTGCAGTCCCACCTCGGTGCTTGGAGCACGTTTGACATTCTCCAACAGCTAGCCTTATTCTAGTCCATAACAATACAAGAGGGGAAAGCCACCATTGGTTGGCTAATCTGACCCAAGTGAATTCTCCAGCACCTGTGCTGCTAATCAAACCTGGGTTATCCGGGGAGCAGTCAGTTGTTAATCCCACTATGCCATGCAACCAATGAATACTGAACTGTTGTCAGGTTGTATATTCATCCTTCTGAAAAGTTGTTCTAGCTGATTATATTTATAATGATTTTTATCTCATTTCTCTTTTACCTTGTTAGTGATATCTTTAAAATGTTACATATGCAGGTACACAAATCCTGCTTGTTTCAGAAGGAGTCATTACTATCCAGTTAATTTCAAACTTTTTGTCTTCACACGATAGCCGATAAATTTCTGGCATTTATTACCTTAAAGAGAACGTTGAGCTCTGGCATCTTATTTTCCAACACATTCTGTGTAGCAGGTTTCATTCTGGCCTTTTGTATTTTTTCCATGGTGCATTCTATGCATTTGAATACAGGTTCATCCTGTGTTCTTGTTTCATGAAGCATTTGTGCAGTAGGATGCATGTTTGTCCTGTGTACTTGTTTCATAGCACCTTCTTTACAGCAGGCTATGTGCTAGTCCAGTATTTTTGTTTCACTGTGCATTCTGTACAAGTACTTAAGGAGTTACATGCTGGTCATGTTTTTTCTTTCAAGGAGCACTGTATGCAGTAGGATACATGTCTGCCCTGTCTTCTTGTTTTGCATTGCATTCTATGCAGCAGGTTACATAATGCTTCTGTGTTCTTGTTTCATGGTGCATTCTTTGCAGTAGCTTACATGCTAGTCCTGTGTTTTTGTTTCTCTGTACATTCTGTACAAGGACTTACATGCTAGTCATGTTTTTATTTCACTGTGCATTTTGTGCAGTAGGATACATCTGTACTGCCTTCTTGTTTTGCATTGCATTCTATACAGCAGGTTACATAATGGTCTTGTGTTCTTGTTTCATGGTGTGTTCTGTGCAGCAAAGTTACATGTTGGTCCTGTTTTCTTGTTTTACAGTGCATTCTGTGCAGTAGTTACATGCTGGTCCTGTGTACTTGCTTCACAGTGAATTTTGCACAGTGAGGTACAAGCTAGACCTATGTTCTTGTTTTACAGTGCATTCTGTGCAGTAGTTACATGCTGGTCCTGTGTACTTGCTTCACAGTGAATTTTGCACAGTGAGGTACAAGCTAGACCTATGTTCTTGTTTTGCAGTGCATTCTGTGCAGTCGTTACATGCTGGTCCTGTGTACTTGCTTCACAGTGAATTTTGCACAGTGAGGTACAAGCTAGACCTATGTTCTTGTTTTGCAGTGCATTCTGTGCAGTAGGTTACATGCTGGTCCTGTGTACTTGTTTCACAGTGCATTTTGTATAATGAGTTACATGCTGGCTCTGTGTTCTTGCTTTGCATTGCATTCTGTGCAGTGAGTTCTTCTATAGTCCTGTGGTAAATGTGGTTCCTGCATGCATTAATTTCATGTCTTGTGGATGTAGCTGAAGTTACAGTAGTGCTAAGTCAAGAACATTTCCTTTGTAATACACAAGCAATTTTTAAAATGTCACAAATCAGCCAAATTAAACTACTTAAGAACATTGTTTTACTGTTTGATGTTGCTAATAATATACCTTATATTGTACTACTGGCAAAGTAGAATGTAACTGATCACAGTTCAGAACTTCGGTCTTGTTTCTATCCCAGCCTCCATTTTTCACACTGAAAGTGAAAAGAGGACAGCTGACAGACCTAAGTAAATTCCTATTTAAATGAATCTGAGATTTATTTAACTTGCAAATTGCCAGCTTCTCTGTGGTGCAGAAATAGAAGTAAAGTGATGTATCTCAGATACCCTCATCCATTAAAATCTGCTGTAATGACTGGAGATTGGGATAGTGAGACAGAGTTATCTCAGGTTAAGGATGCATTATTGTAAACAGCATATTGGCTTTCGCATGTTAAGAGTTGATTTAAATCCCTTGAGGGATTCCTCTGATACCTTAAACCATTGCAGATGCATCTGTGAGGTGTACGTCACTATAGGGGTCCTTCTGCAGCTCTGTACAAGACAGGTGCTCATCTGCATTTGTGTGAGGATATGTGAACTGAGGTCTAACAGCCAAACTCTGGCACCTGAGTCCTGCTTGCCAAGCTGGTACTAGTTACGGTTGAGAGCTGCAGTACTGAAATCTTTCAACCCTGTAGAATTAACATAACTGTTAACTGAATAAATAAGTTCTCAGTCCATTTACAGTGTTGATATGTGCAGCAGGCATCCACTGAGTTATGTTGCAGCCTTAAAAAAATAGCAACTTACCCTATTTGTTTTAAAAGTGTATTTGTGACTGATTTCAAATATCATGTGCTGCTCATCTTACATTAGGATTTAAAATGTCTGACAATCTCTAACAATCTCTCTGGTTCATAACATTTTTATTTCATGTCTGCCATTACTAATGCTGTGTGCATGGGTAAAAATGTAAAATTATGATATCTTGATGAGTATTTTTCTTTTTTACTGAACTGAACAAATACCAAAGCAACAAAGAAAAGGCTGTCTAATGGAAGCATAAAGCTAACAAATGAAAAGACAGTGATTTCTGCAAATTCACTGTTATGGTGTGAAATATATCAAATGGTTGCATAGCAGTTATGTGTTAAGAGAAAATAATATTTGAGCAAGAATGAACAGATCAACAAGATATCCAAAAACAATATGCAATAATCTGATGTAGGTAAACAAATTGCAAAAATGGGTTGGTGTTTATATGAAGCTGGATTGATGTCTAACCCATGTGAGTGATAAGCTAGGCACAGACGTGTGAACATACTGGCACTGAAGAACTCTGAAACACAGCAACTTCAAATAAGTTCATTTAGCATTTTCGTATCGCAGTGTCTTAGATGGCATTTCAAACTTAAAAGGCAGATCTCCTTGGAATTGCTTTCTTCTTCTTGTTTTACCTGAGTGCCTGCAAGAGCTAGCATTTCATCAGTATCTGTTATAAAGAAGAATCTCGTATTGGCCTGTCTGATACTGGCTAGCAAGGGACCCCAATGTGCACAAAAGGTCTTGTACCCCTTCTTCCAAGTTGAATGATCATGTAGAATAAAAACAAAGACAGTGATGACTTAACCCACTTTGTCAGAGGTTCTATAAAAGCCCAGCAAGTTCCCTGTAGGTCAACAGTAGGCAGGTCGGACACATGTGAATCCAGGCTCCTTTGCCTCCATTGCTGCATGGCCAGCAGCCTTCCCCGAATCCTGGCTACATTTTGGCTAGTCTTACATGTATATAGTCATTATCTGTTGATAATCGAAGCAAAACATTCTCCATTCTAGTAATGTAGTGGTTTTCAGCAACACAATTGTTAAATTGGTATATCATATTGTGAGTGATTTGTTTGCAGAGCTAAACATCAGTCCTCCTGGGTTCCAGTGAATGGGCTTAGTTGGGATGTTTTAAGTGACTGGCAAGCCCTAATGTTTACATTTCTGTTTGAGTTTGCACAAAGACTTGCTGTCATCAAAGAAGTTACTATGAGGGAGAGCTTAACCTCATGAGAAAATCTGTCTTGAATCTCCTTTGTATAGAATCACATCATTTGAAGGTATTTATAAATATGCATTGGGAACCACTATTATTTCTTCTGCTTTTCAACATTTCTCCTGTAAGCCAATTGGAAAAGAATTTAAAAGCTCATTATTGCCCAATTATGTGGTCATTAGCCAAGAAGAATATCACTCATCCACTTTTCTAATAACAAGTTCAAAGGGGTTGTCTAAGTTGTGGTCCCCTTCCCCATTCTAATATTTTCCTGAATGCCTAGTAATTTGGATCCAGACATAAAGCTACTGTTAGGTAAGATTCTAGCTCTGTAAGTTTCAGGTCACCCTTCTATACATGTCTTACTTTCTTCTCTGATCACACATGGGATTGATCAATCCCAAATAAACTTCATGACTTCTCTACTCAGCAAATCTAGGTTAGAAATGGGAGCAGACAGGAAAACGGTGTAGTCTATGTATAGTACGAGCTCGGTAAGAGTGCTAAGAAGGAAACAATATACACACCTCAATGATCCTTTGAGGAAAACCAAGAATTAGAATGTCCCACCTTTCATTCTCATGTGTTTTACATGTGATGGGAGATTCCAGAAGTGTTGCTTCTTCTGTTTCTCCTAATACTTGCAAGAATTAAGTCCTCAGATGGTTGATCGAGCTTTTACTTCTGAGAATGTGGAGCACCTCTCTGACACTTTTCAAAGGTTGTTGATTTAAGGATAGCTGTTATAAGTTTCTTCCATATTTATCTTACAGCCAACCTGGAATCTAAGTGATATGAGATTGTCTAGAATGTATAGGTACCCACCTATTCACTGGTTAGACATATTAGAAAAATCAGTAGCAAGTATATACAGTATATAGTTGTTTAACCCCCCCCCCCGAAAAAAAAAATTGGCAGCTCTTCAATATATAGTGCAAAGAGAAGGAAGGAAAGTGGATATCCCTGAAAGGTGCTTTTTCACAGGATCTTGTCAATGAGAGAACTCCATCTGCCTTGACTGAAGAGTTTAAATGTACTTACAGCTACTCCAGTACTTGGGCAAATTGAAGTAGGAAGCCAAACTTTATAAGCTCTAGGAATAGGAAGAGACATCCCACACAGTCAGAGACATTACCAATGTCTAGACAGAGAGCGGGCAAATGGAGTGACGCATTGGCTACTCCCTGAATTAGCAAATTGTTTGCTCACTAAAAACACACTGGTGTTCATGCAACAGAATAACCCATGCAGCAATCATTGTAATAAAGCATTTGTAGGCTTATATGACATTCATTCTCTCCTTACCTAAGATAAACATTGCTAGCATCAATGCCTCTCCCCAGGAACATAGAGAGTCAGCCTCAAGCAAACACCAAGTTCATGACCCTGTGTATAAGAAGGGTGAAACTGCCCAAAATTATGGCCAGCCCTACACATAGTAAACTAGTCATCCACATAAGGTCCTGTGCTGCAAAGGGCACTTCTCTGCTATTTATTTTTTATATATTTTTCTAAATTAAATAAAGGTAGTGTTTATTCACCTTACGAAAGTAATCAGAAAGAAAGACAGATAGGTAGGTAGATAGATAGATAGGTAGATAGATAGATAGATAGATAGATAGATAGATAGATAGATAGATAGACAAGACAGATGGAGAAAAAACATCTTTTGGAAAAAAGTTTCAGTGCCCTAGGGGAAAATGTAAACTTGGCCATTCCATTTGTTGGCTTCTTTCTGTATTCTGCTCACAATCTAACTAGACAATGAATCAAATAGATCATGGGTGTGATGAAGCAGAAAATCAACACATTTGAAAGTCTAGGGAATATCTGCAACATTAAGAGAAAGCTATCTTACTGGTGGTAGATGACGTCAGTTTGTTTTTAAATGTTGTTACTGGCAGGCAACCAGATACTGTGGACAGCTTTCTAGATGAAGTTCTAAGCTGTCCCTGATTTTACAGAATGCCTCTGATTTTTCTCATATGCTTGCACTGGCACACAAGTTATTTTGATTTTTTGGTAAACCACTGAGGATTAGAGTCAGTTGAAAATTCCAGACATCAGGGTTCTTCTTAATCTTCAGAAAAATGCATGTAAATGCAAAACCTGTTGTTTTGTTAGCTGTCTAAGGGAATTAAAGTAGCATATAAAAATGCTGGCCTTATTTTTGAGGAATATGACTAAATGCTGCTATTTGCTCATTATTCTGCCTTTGTAAGATTAATGTGATTTGTGTGAAGCATTTTTATTACAGTCTGACATCTGAAATCCATACAGATGTGGCTATAGCTGCTGGGTGGGGTGGGACCTCTCTGTTAGAAGTAACTGACTCTCTTGTTTGCTCAGTTTACACAGTCACTGTCTGGTATTGCAGGACTAGCATGCATTTGTATAAATTAAGGAGGGCTTTTTTATCGTGTTTAATATATGTTTCTGTCAGACTTGGACTCCATTAATGTGACTGTTATTGCTATTATTTATGTATCATTGTTTGCTTATTAATTTATTTTTTTACCACAATTAGACATCTGTGGTTTACACAGTCAGTAATGTGGCTTAAATCAATGTGTGCAAAGTTCATTTGTCGATAAAGTGGCATACTCCTGCTCTTATTTGATCACTGCTAAATAACAGTCACTGAAATCAGTGTAAAACTAGTATGGCTATGACTAAGCCTTCAGTGGGGGTGCAGTAAATTTAAGAGTAACAAGGTAGTGGTAATTTCTTTCACTTTCCATCAAAAACATCAGCACTGCAAACAATAAGTAGTTATCTTTGGTTGTTTGTCAGGATCAGGATGTGTGTAAAAGAAACTGCTTATTGGCAGAACAGTGCTGTGAGTAGCTTTGTCTTTTCACACTGACAAGCTCTTCTTGGTTGTGGCATCTTCATTAAGGACTCTGCATGCCATCCCTGTCTCTGTGTGGGTTTTTCTGTGTACTCTGTTTTCCTCCACCACCTCAAAGACATGCTGTAGGTGAACTGTCTGCCTGTAGGAAAGTGTACACCACGTATGTGTGTGTGTGTGTGTGTGTGTGTGTGTGTGTGTGTGTGTGTGTGTGTGTGTGTGTGTGTGTGTGTGTGTGTGTATGTGTGTGTGTGTGTGTGTGTGTGTGTGTTTGCACATCTTGTGATATACCTGGCACGTCAGGAGTAGTGTTTGCATGTGTGTGAAAAAAACATTGCCCCCTAACAAACAAGCTAGGGTCCATGTGTGTGTGTGTGTGTGTGTGTGTGTGTGTGTGTGTGTGTGTAAAAATATTATACCACTGATTTTTAGTTATGTACACACACATGATATTACAAGACACACACACAACTTTCTTAACTCTTCTGAGTAGCATTAAAAAACAATGATTCATCTTTCATAAAACAAATGTTTAAACTGCATTACAGAACATCCAGATCCTCAGAGCTTGTGGAGGTGTGTAGCTCCCACATACTAGGCAGTATAAGTGGATTTTGACACAAGCTTAGTAATGGTACCTGCCCTGAATCTCACCTATTCCAAAATCGGTCCTGCTCAGAGCTGAGAACAGAAGGTTGCTATAGCTTGTATGGATGGCTGGGGATGATGTTCTTATTTCCTTAACTTTCCTTGGAAACCTCAATGATATGCACATATCACTAGAGCTTGTGCTAGGCTGGTTAGCTTAGCTGGTTATACCATTGTTTTAATGACACCAAAGTTGTGGGTTTTATCCATGTGTGCACCAAGTGTATTTTCCTTTGAACTTTCGGGGATTGATATAATGGTTAAGTTGTTTAAAAAGACAATAATGATTTTTTACAACAATTATATATTTGTATGAGTCATTGGATAAATCTAAAGTATACATGTTTGTTACTTTAGATGTGGACTCATTACTCACTGTGATACCTAATAATGATGGTATAGAACATTTGAGAGAATTTTTGAATATTTATACTGATACACAGTAATATGATTAGTACTATTTGTGAATTGATGCTTATAGTTTTAACTAACAGCGTATTTTTATTTCAGGATATTATACATAGACAGAAAAAAGGTATTGCTATGAGCACAACAGTAGCTAATACTTATGCTAATTTAGTATTGGCACATTGGGAAAGACAAGTGGTTTTCAATAATGAAAATCCATTCTCTTCCTCTTTTATATTTTATAAATGGGTCACAGGTGATATGTTCTCTATTTGGGATCACGATGAGGCCAATATTAATGAATTTGTTGATTATTTAACTACAGCTTCTAATTATCTGAGGTTCAAAAAGACCTGCTCCTTTACTGAGTAGGAAGGAAGGAAGGTGAGGTAGTAGAAACTGTGATACACAATAAGGAAGTGAAGAAAACCTATTTACATAACACTAGTGGGCATCCTTCTTTTATGTTTCATAGAATAGCCAGGGGCAGATGCTCAGGGTCTCTAGACTTAACACTAGTGAAACTAACTTTAGTGGTTACATGTCCACATTAGCTGACAGATTACAACAGAGAGGCTATGATAGTAATATGTTAAAAATCCAGGAAGTTAGGGACAGATCAAAATGCGATACCCCAGGCAAACCTGTCTTCTGAGGCTGTGTTAATTATTGTACTATGAATATGAGGAAAATTAATAGCACTAACTGTAACACTAATATGAGGAATAAGTTTAGGGCCATGTTCACTTATAACAGACATACGAATTTTGTTAATAATTTAATTAATGAGCAGTGACATGTAATGATTGGTGTTGATCTGGGAATCTTGAGGCAATGTTACAACTGCCTCATGTACACAGACAACCCTCTCCTCCTCCCAACAAATTCCAACACATGTGAGAGATGCAACTATATAGCCAAACTGGAGGCTAAGCTCTCTCAACTCAGTACTGGCATAACCAGTCAGGAGGAGAAGGAAACCACACTCACTACAATTCCAGTCTCACATAGACCTACCATGACAGCAAACCAAACACATAATCACACAAAAACATACTCGGAGGCTCTAAATAAAGATCCGCCTAAGCAGCAGAGACCTCCAAAGCAGACACCCAAGCAACCGCTACCCCAAAACAAAACACGTGCAACACATATCTCACAAAGCCAGTGTGCTGAACAGTCACAGCCCTTAAGGCTAAACAACACACCTGATACACTTGTAATAGGTGACTCTATCGTCAGGCACACTGACGTCCCGCTCACCAGGCTGAACAAGGAGAAGGTCACAGTGAGCAGCCTGTCGGGCGCTAGGATCCGCCATATAACACAAGTACTCAGGTCACTCAAAGGCAAGTACAAATATGACTCAGTCATTGTCCATGCTGGTGTGAATGACATGAAAAGAGACATAGAGGAGCTCTCTGAGCATGTAGCCCAGGCCGGTATGACCCTGACCTTGAGTAGCATCTTACCCTCACCAAGAATGATGCCACAATATGAAGACAAGATGATCAATTTCAACAATTGGCTTAAGTATTGGTGTCATTCAAAGGGGATCCAATGCCTGTAAGCCTGGGATGATATGCTCGACAAGCCACGATGCTTCACTAAGGACGGTTTGCACCTGTCACCCCTGGGCTTTCGGATATTGGTAAAGGCTCTTGCTACCCCCATAGTGCCTTTTTTTGGCAAGACTCAAAAGACAAACCCACCTCCATAGGTATCACAAAGGATAAGAAACTAAGAGTAATGCTACTCAACGCCAGAAGTCTAAACCTCAAGATGCATGCACTTGAAACTCTCCTTAGCATGGAGAACATCGATATCTGTGCAGTAACAGAAACCTGGTTCAGGGCTCCCGAGAGCACCCCAGCACTACCAGGTTATACCTCATACCATGCTTTTCAGCCCCAAAACTTGGACTGAACTACAAAAGGAGGGGGAGTATCAATATTCATCAAAGATACCCACACCTCCAGGTTGGTGGCACAGCACAAAGCATCAGAGACTATCCATGTGCAACTAACAGTGGGTAAAACTGCCTTCCAGTTTATAGCCTGCCACAGACCACCCTCCTAAACCCAGGAACCCCACTCGGCCTTCCTGAGAACACTAGAAAATATGAAGGTCTCTCCAAACACCATTATATTGGGCAACTTCAACTACCCAAACATAGACTGGGAGCATTACTCTAGCTCCAACACCCTAGCCCAAAGGTTCCTAGAATTCATAAACTCAAATGCTATGGAACAACTTGTTACCACTCCCACAAGAGGGGAAAACATACTGGACCTGATCATCACCAACATGGGGACTCTATGCTCCAGACCAGAAGTGTATCCTTCACTGGTAAGATCAGACCATAAACTAATCCAACTGGATATTCACATCCCGACCCCACCCCCTGCCCAGAAAACCACAGTGAAAAACTTCTCTAAAGCAAATTTCACACTCCTCAAAACCGAGGTGGAATCCTTCAAAGCCCCCGGGCCTGTGGAAAATACGGCCCAGACCGCAGAATCCTTTATAAATGCATTCTGTGAACACCTTCAGGAATGCATGGATCATGCAATCCCAAATAAAACCAAGACCCAATCCTCCAAAGGCAGATGTCCTGTCTGGTGGACCCCAGCCATAAACAAACTATACAATAGAAGGAGGAAGCTACTACATGACAGAGCAAAATCCCAAAAGGGAAGGCATCTCTGATCAGTATTAGCAAAAAACTACGGGCACTCATAAAATCGTCTAAGGCCAGCTTCGAGAGAAAAATTGCACAGGACACTAAGGATAATCACAAGGCTTTCTTTAGTTATGTTAGGAACCTGGGTGGGAATTCCCAGATATGCTCAGAATTAGTCCAAAATGACAAAAAATACACCGAACCCACAGACATTGCCAACATCCTAGCTGACAGGTTCAGTGCAAACTCCCCCCCCTCCCCACCAAAAGGGCAAATATCTATCCCAGCAGAGTGCTGCCCCCCGACATCTCAAATGCTCAGATAAGAGAAGCCCTCTCCAAAGCAAAAAACACAGCATCAATGGGACCAGATGGTGTCCGGGGCTGTGTCCTACATGAACTCCAAGAAGAGCTAAACCCAAACATAAAACTACTGTTCAATCTCAGCCTTACTACAGGATATGTACCCAAAGAGTGGTGTACAGCAACAGTGGTCCCTCTCCACAAAGGTGGTGCCTCAACAGACCCTGGAAACTATCACCCCATAAGCCTGACTAGCTTGGTCTGCAAAGCTATGGAAAGGATCATCATGGACCTCATAAATAAAGATATAGGGGACCTACAGACACTGGATCCTACCCAGTTCGGCTTTGTTAAGGGCAGATCCTGCCTCTTAAACCTGGTTGATTTCTTTGAAACAGTCACCAAGGCCATTGATGAAGGGAAGGTGGTCCACACAGCCTACCTGGACCTCGCAAAAGCCTTCGATACAATACCCCACTCGGGCATTATAGCTAAGCTCACAAGCTTAAATATAAACCCCTATGTCATTATATGGGTTGCAAACTGGCTCAAGGACAGAACCCACATGGTTAGTATTGCTGGAGCTATGTCAGACTCCAAACCAGTTACAAGTGGCATCCCACAAGGCTCAGTCCTGGGACATCTCTTGTGCGGTATATATTTCTCGGAGGTACAGGCCAACATGGAAGGACTGTGGCTGACCAAGTTCACAGATGACTGGGCGCCATAATCGACTCTCCAGCTGACACAAGCATCCTCCAAAAGAGCCTCATAGAAACAGACAACTGGTGCCAGAGCCATGGCCTCAAGCTAAATGCCAAAAAGTGTATAGTCATCTCCTTTGGCAAAAACAAAGTGCCCACAAATTACCACATAGGTGGTAATCCATTAAGTACAGAAGAAGTAATTAGGGACCTGGGAACCCAAGTTGATAGCAATCTCTCATTTGACAACCACGTGGCCAAAGTGGTTAGAAAAACATTTTATATAACCCACCTAATCATGAAGGGATTCACATCTAGATCAGGGGAGGTCATCGTGCCTCTTTACTCATCCCTCATCAGGCCCATAATTGAGTACAATGCCCCTTTTGGGATGTACCTTACCAGACACCTGCAGCAACTGGAAAGACCCCAAAAGTACCTCACCAAGAGGATCAAGGGGCTCAAACAGATGCCATATGCTGTCTGGTTAAAGAAACTCCAGCTCTACTCAGTGGCATACCACCTGCTCAAAGGCGATCTGTGCCTGACGTATAAAGCCATGTCCAACCCGGAATTAATGGACATGCTGTACCTCAGAAAATCCAAATCCCATCGAACTACGCGCTCGAGAGACTTGAACCTCAGCACTGAAATAAATAGGACATGCTGGAGGGACAGATTCATAACCAAGAGGCTCCCTTCACTCTGGAATAAAATCCCAATCCAGGTTAGGCAGAATCCCTCATTGACTCTCTTCAAGAGGAATCTTGATGAGTGGATGGGAGATCGTAGGTTTACCCCGAGTATCACTTCTGTGTCACTGCTAGACAGGGGCACAGTATACTAACCTCGAAAAAGGACATAGCAAAATTAATTTAAAATGGGTGGCGAAAGCCAAACACACTCTGGCTAGGCTTATAAATGCCCTAGGGCAGATAACCTAGTATGAACCCATGAACCTATGAACCTAATTGCTTTACCAATGAATTTGTATCAGTTCACTATGTGACTGATTTCTCGTGTTTTAAATCTCGATAAATGTGTATGTTTTACATCACCTGGTGAAGCATCTCCGATACCTGTTATAGCTAGAGTCTGTTCAGTTGCTTATGAAATGGTATTTACATTACAGTCCCTTATCATTTCAACCCCCATTAGCATTGTTGACTTGTTTTAACTGCTTCAGCTCCCCTTTCCTGTTTGTTTTAACCAGGTTTGTCACCAAGGTGTAGTCTTAAGAAAATTTCAAGCTGTCCTCCAGCTTTCTGCATTAACTTGAAGACGTCTATTTGTGTGCACAAGGGTGTTGGAGTTCAGTGCCTCATGAACAACCCTGTGATCTGACAGCTTTGGAGTATTAGGCACAAGCAAAGTCAGGAACAGATCGTATCTACCTCTTGTACAGCAGTAATCAGGCCTGAAAGCCAGGAAAGTGTCTAAAACTGATTTCAAATACTACAGAATACAGGATCTTGAACTTTAATCTACTTTGCTGGCAAATTCTGATTATACATCTTTATAAATGTTGCTTTCTTTAGTAGCTAGCATGCAATTATTGTTACTAAGAATTCTACAGCTATTCATTTCCAAGGCTGTAACTGAAGAGCAGCATAATTGCAATAACTGTTTCTATAGGTTCATAGGTAGGTACTAGGCTATCTGCCCGAGGGAATTTATAAGCCTAATCAGAGTGTGTCGGCTTTCGCCGCCCCATTGATTGACTCTGCTTGACAGGATCAGTTAATTAAAGTGATCCCAGGGGTGTATTTTCTGTTACCCATCCACTCGTCAAGGTTTCTCTTGAAGAGTGTTAGTGAGGGGCTCTGCCTGATGTAATTTGGAATTTTGTTCCAAAGCATGCGGAGTCTCTGTGACAGGAATCTATCCCAACAGCATGTTCTATTTATTGCTGTGGTGAGGTTTAGCTCACTAGAGCACGTGGCTCGCAGTGACTTGGATTTATTTAGATGGAGCATGTCCATCAATTCTGAGTTGGACATGTCTTTGTAAGTCAGGCTGAGATCACCTCTGAGTAAGCGATATGCCACTGAGTACAGCCAGAGTTTTTTCAGTCGGGCTGCATAGGACATGTGTTTGAGACCAGTAATCCTCTTGGTGAGGTACTTTTGTGGTCTTTCCAGCTGTTGGAACTGTCTTGTGAGGTACATCCCAAATGGGGCATTGTACTCTATGATGAGTCTAATGAGTGACGAGTAGAGGGGCACTAAACCTCTTTATTTCTAGATGCGAACCCTTTAGTAATTAGATGGGCCACATAGAAGGATTTCCTGACTACTTTGGCAATATGATTGTCAAAGGAGAGATTACTATCTGCCTGGGTCCCCAGATCTCTTATTACCTCTTCTGCATTAGGAGGGCTGCCACCTATGTGGTAATTCGTGGGTGTTTTGTTTTTCCCAAATGGGATGACAATGCATTTTTTGGCATTTAGCTTGAGGCCATGACTTTGACACTGGGTGTCCGTCTCAGTAAGGCCCTTTTGGAGGATGTCCATGTCAGCTGGAGAGTCAATTATGGCTCCCAGTTTGCAGTCATCGGCGAACTTGGTTAGCCATAGTCCTCCTGTGTTTGCCTGTACTTCTGAGAAGTATGTGATGAACAGTAGGGGCCCCAGGACCGAGCCTTGCGGGACACCACTTGTGACTGGTTCAGAGTCGAACCTGGAGCCCGCTATTCTTACTGTGTGAGTTCTGTCTGTAAACCAGTTGGCAGCCCATCTCATGACGTAGGGGTTTATGTTCGGAATGGTGTTGAAAGCCTTGATGAGGTCAAGATAGGCTGTGTGAACCACCTTTCCATCATCTATGGCCTTGATGACTGTCTCAAAGAAGTCACCCAGGTTTAGTAGGTATGATCTGTACTTAACAAAGCCGAACTGGGTCAGGTCAAGTGTTTTGAGGTTCCCAATGTCTTTGCTAATGAGTTCCATGATGATGAGCTCCATAGCCTTGCAGACCCGGGTAGTCAGGCCTATGGGTCAATAGTTACCAGGGTCAGTTGTGGTCCCTCCTTTGTGGAGAGGAATAACCATTGCTGTGCACCATTCTATTGGCACATAGCCTGTGGAGAGGCTGAGGTTGAACAGCATGTTTAGATGGGGGATTAGTTTGTTCTGTAGTTCGTGCAAGACTCAGCCTGGGACACAATCTGGTCCCATTGACGCTGTGGTTTTGGCTTTTGAAAGGACTGTTTTCACCTGTGCATCTGTGATTTTTGGGACACTACTACACGGTATTGATGTGGGCCCTTTTGGAGGTGAGTGGGGGGTGAAGTTTGCATTGCATCTATCTGCCAGGATGTTGGCAATATCAGTAGGTTCAGTATATTTTGTGCTATTTTGCACTAGTTCAGTGCATATCTGCAAGGTTCCACTTAGATTCTTAACATAGCTAAAGAAGGCTTTCTGGTTATCTTTTGAATCCTTGGCTATTTTTCTTTCGAAGTTAGCCTTGGATGATTTCATGAGGGACCTCAGTTTCTTACTGATACTGATCAGGGATGTCTTTCCTTCTTGGGATTTGCTTTGTTTCTGAACTAGTTTCCTCCTTCTATTGTATAGCCTGTTTATTGCAGGGGTCCACCAAACTGGTTTCCTTCTCTTAGAGATGTGAGTCTTGGTTTTGCTAGGGATGGCACGATCCATGCATCCTTGTAGGTGCTCATAGAGTGCATTTGTAAAGGTTTCTGCATTTTGGGCAGCGTTATCCTTTAGCGTGGGGGCTGTAAAACATACCACCTCTGTCTTAAGTAAGGTGAAGTTTACTTTAGAAAAGTTTTTTACTGTGGTTTCCTTAGTTGGTGGTGGTGGTGGGGTGTGGACATCCAGAGTGATTAGTTTATGGTCTGATCTAACCAGTGACGGGTTGACCTCCAGTGTGGAACACCTGTCGCCCATATTGGCGATGACCAGGTCCAATATTTTTTCACCTCTGGTAGGGGAGTTTACCAGCTGATCCAGGGCATTTGAGTTGATGAATTCTAGGAAGGATTGGGCCTGGGAATTTGTACTCGAGTAGTTTTCCCAGTGAATGGTATTGAAATCGCCCAATATCAGGGTGTTTGGTAGGACCTTCATGTTTTCCAGTGTCTCCAGAAAGGTGGAGTGGTGGTCCTGAGTCATGGAGGGTGATCTGTAGCAGGCCACAATTTGCACTGCAGATTTGCCCGATGTTAGTTGCACATGGATGATCTCAGAGGTATCATGCTGCGCCACTAACCTGGAGGTGTAGGTATCCTTGATGAATATGGATACACCCCCTCCTTTTGTGTTTCGGTCCGTGTTCTGTGGCCGAAACATGTGGTACGAGTTGGAGCCTGGTAGTGCTGGGGTGCTCTCTGGAGCCTTGAACCAGGTTTCAGTTACTGCACAGATGTCAACATTCTCCATACTGAGGAGTGCTTCGAGCGCATGCATTTTGAGATTTAAACTCCTGGTGTTGAGTAGCATAACCCTCAGTTTTTTGTTAATTGTGCTGTTTACGGATTTGGGTTTGACTTTTGAGCCTTGCCTAAAAAAGGCACTATGAGGGCAGCAAGAGCCTTGGCCAGTATTCGAAAGCCTAGGGGTGACAGGTGCAAGCCATCTCTTGCGAAGCAACATGGCTTGTCGAGCATGTCATCCCAGGCTGACAGACACTGGATTCCCTTTGAATGACACCAGAAGCTTAGCCAGTTGTTGAAATTGATCATTTTTTCTTTATACTGAGGTATCATTTTGGTGAGGGCAGGATGCTACTCAGGGTCAGGGTCATACCAGGCTGGGCTGCATGATCAGAGAACTCTTCCGTGTCTCTTTTCATGTAGTCCAGGGAGGTACGTCTCAGGTCATTCACACCAACATGAACAATGACAGAGTCATATTTGTACTTGTTCTGGAGTGACCTGAGTGCTTGTGTTATGTGGTGGATTCTGGCTCCTGACAGGCAGCTAACAGTAACCTTCTGCTTGTCCAGCCTAGTGAGTGGAATGTCAGTGTGCCTGACTATAGAGTCACCTATTACTAGTGTGTTAGGTATGTTATTTCACCTTAAGGGCTGTGATTGTGCGGCACACTGATTTTGTGTTTTATGTGTTGTCTGGTTTGTGACAGGAAGTGCAGGTTGTTTGGGTGTCTGCTTTGGAGGTCTCTGATGCTTTTGCAGGTTTTTATTTAGAGCCTCCGAGTATGATTTTGTGTATTTATGTATATTTTTTGCCACTGCTGTTTTAGTATGTCTGTGAGTGGCTGGAGTTGTTTTGCAAGTGTTACCCTTCTCCTCTTGACTGTCTGTTCCAGTCTTGGATGGAGACAACTTAGCTTCCAGTTTAGCTGTATAATTGCATCTCTTGCATATGTTAATGTTTTGTGGTAGGAGGCGAGGGTTGTCTGTGTAGATGAGGCAGTTGTAACATTGCCTCAGAATACCCAGATTCACCAGCTGGACTGGAGAGTGCATCTGAAGTTGCCCTTTGGTCATGCCTGAATAGTAGGGTGAGCTACTTTGTTGCTTGGTTGGTGATGGGTGAATAAAGAGCCTTGCCCTGCTGGGCAATCAGTGTCAGGGTGTATTAGTGCTCGCTATTAGGTCTGAGCAAGTGCTGGGCTATAAGATGCTTTTTGAGTGCTTAAGTTGAGAGTTATACTAGTTTCAAGGGAAAAACTGAAGAGGAGACTTAGTGGAACCGGGAATAATTTAACCGTAGCTAACTGGCACTGCCCAGTGTGCAAAACCGTGCAAACGCAGTTTTTATAGTAGGGAAATGAAAGAGATAGAAATTAGCCCAAAATAGCCAATAATTTTATTTATTTATTTTATTTTTCATTTGTTGACCGGGCTAGTCTAGCTGGATACATGTCCATTTTCAGTAGAGGCCCGGGGAGAAAAGCTCCAAAGAACAGAAGTTACTAGACAAAATATCAGCAGATCAGTAAATTATTAATACATTCATAGGCAAAATAAAGCAGATCAGTAATTATTAATACATTCATAGGCAGAATAAAGTAAACAAGTAGGTCATACAAATTGTTTAAAAGAGGTACAGACTTGTGTAGATGGCTAAACATAGCTACATTGTCGACCTTTAAGGTTTTGGGTTGGGTAGAGGGTTAGTGTGCTTGGGATGTTTGCTGTTAATCTGGATTAGAGCAAGGGCATAGCCATTGGGAGTTTAGGAGAACCTTGAGGTGTTTTTTGAATTGGTGAAGAGAGGTCATGTGTCTTAGGTTGTTTGGGAGGGCATTCCAGGATTTGCCAATGGAATTGGCATAGAGTGCCTCACCTCGAGTTGTTAGATTTAATGGTCTGTACTAGTAGACTTTTGATGACCTGAGGGGCGTAAGGTTGGAATAGGGGTAAGTATTTTGTTCAGTGAGGGGTTTTGTCTGGATGGTTGATTGCTTTAAATGCCTCAGTGAGTTGGTTAAGTTTGAGAATGTTGGGCAGTTCTAGCCATTCCAGTGTCTTTAGATTTTGGCAGTGATGGGTGCGATAGGGCATACCTGTTATGAATCTGGCTATATGGTTATAGGTTTTAGATAGTTTATTGAGCTCTCTTGTTGAGGAAGGAGAATATCGGGAGGCGTAAAGGAGTGTGGAGAGGAGGTGGGTCCGGGCAATTGTTAGTTTGGTGTGCGGGTTAAGAAGTTCTTTATTCTATACATGGACCCGAGTTTTTGTTTACCGACTTAATGGTCAGGCTGACATGCGTATCAAATTTCAGCTTGTGGTCTATGGTCACCCTAGTAGTTTGGTGTGAGAGACAGGTTCGATTATGGTCCCATTGTTGGAGGACACATGAAAGGTTGGGTTGTTGGTATTAGGAGGTTCTTTTCCTTGAGAGGTAATGGGGTGGGGAAAATATAAGTAATTTGGTTTTGGTTGGGTTGAGTAAAAGTTTTAGATCCGAGAACCATTTTCAACTGCGGAAAAGCAGTTTTGGGTTGTGACTTGGAGTTTGGTGAGAGAGGCGTCAGAGCAGATCAGGGTGGAGTCGTCTGCATATTGAATGCAGGAGGTTTGGGAGTGATGGAGTGTTGGCCATTTATAAATATGGAAAAGAAGGGACCAAGTATAGATCCTTGGGGAACACCGATGTTAGTGGGGAGTAGGTCTGATAGCCTGTTTTGCCACTGAACTGCCTGTTTTCTACCAGAGAGATAGGCGTTAAACCAACTTATGGTTGATTTGCTAAGGTGATAGGTTTCAAGTGTGTGGAGCAACTGTTGGTGATTGACCATGTCGAAGGCTTTCGACAGGTCGAGAAAAGCGCAGAGGATATTAATTTATTGTTGCGGTTGTGGTTGACTGAGTCAACAAAGGAGAGGAGAGCAGTGGTTGTGCTATGGTGGGGGCGGAAGCCATGCTGGGTGTTAGACAGGAGGTTGTTTCGAGTAAGATGGGTAATGAGTTGCTTGTGAGCATGGCGTTCCATGATTTTAGCTAGTGGAGACAGAATAGCTATGGGTCTGTAGTTAGATGTGTCAGTGGAGGCCCTCCTTTATGGAGAGGGATAATATAAGAGATTTTCCAGATTGAGGGAAGAGTAGCTTCAGAGATGGAGCGGTTGATCAAGATTGAGACAGGGTAGGCTATGGCCAGATGCTATTTGTAAGTAATTTGCTGGGAGTAAGTCAGCCGCTAAGGTGGTTGGCTTAAGTTTTTCAAGAGGGTTCGAATGTAGGAGATGGATGTTGGTTGTAGGTTAAAGGAGGGTTGAGTTGGGTCTTTAGTTAAGATTACACCCGAGGGAGAAGTAGTAAGCTGATTGGCGAGGGACTGGATGGTCTCGGTAAAAAATTAAAAGTATTGGCTATATCACCTGGATCTTTGCCCATGAGTTTCTCCGGGGTGGGGGTGGTAGATTTACCTGGATGAAGGAGGTGATTGAATCCAGCCCAGAATTTTTTAGGATTATGCTGGTGTTTGTCTTGGAGGTGACAGAAATATTGTTTTTTATCCCACATGACGGCTGCTTTGGTTGAGTTTCTGAGCTGTACAAACTTGATGCGATCTAGGGGGGTTTTAGTAGTTCTCCATTTGTTCCAGGCCTGGTCACGGAGTTTAATTTTGGTTTTAGTATCTTTTGTTAGCCAAGGTGCAATAAACTACTAACTTCTGGGCTGGAACCACTCCTCCAGGGACAGATAGGTTGCTCAAAGCTCCCCTCTCTCACAGGTGAACAGAGAAACTTCCTTCTATCCAAGTAAGGTATGGGCAACTCAGAAACTAGTATCACAGCCCTGAATTCAGCACTAGCCTGAAAACTGGACTATACTAGCTTAGAAAGGCGGGAAACAAGGATTTTTTTTTTTTGGGGGGGGGTTTGAAAAGATAAGGCAAAAACAGTAAAAAATACACTTAAAACAGCTTTAAACGACTACAAACAATCAGAAAAGGCTGTTGCACTTTATGTGTAGCCTACAACAGTTAAATTATTTAAACAAAAAATAACTTTTTAAAAATGCAGGCAGTCAAATATGTACAATATGTGAAAAAAACAAGCTTTTAAATCACAATAAATGCAGGGAAAATATGTGTTTAAGCAGAAAACAGTTATGTACAGCAAGAAAGTACAGAAAACTGATACTGGTTCATTCGAAAACCTGACCAGGGTTTTTGGTATACAAACCAGAAGAGGTCTTAGGACCAAAAATGCAGTGTGCCTTCTTGATTTACAGGGCAATGGTCTCAACTGCTCCTCATGCTTTAAAGAGATTCGGTGCAAAGAGCCTGCATTCTGTCCCCCTTGCTGCTTTCCTTTGTTCTGCTGAATCAGGTATGATTCCTGCAGGAGTGATTTTTAGGATCTGCAGCCTCTCTGGAAGCACGGTCAGGTATATAGTGCTGCAGCTCAATTATTTTGGTATCCTGGGATTCAGCCTTGGATTCTGAAGTGATGATGGCATCTCAGTGAGAATTCTGAACTCCATATTGCTTCCATTAGATCCCATCACTTAATTATATTTTGGATACAACTGGAAAGCTTTTCTGATATTTCCTGCAGTTCAGTAACCACTGCACTATATTTTGTGGAGGAGCACATTGCAACCTGAGGGTGTGGGTCACTACGAGAACCTGCATAATTAGCCGATGTGGCTGCCACATGGATATATACTGGTGAGCACAAAGTAGTTCTTGGAGATCAAAGCCCTGATTAGCCCTTATTTTTCCTTCATCTTTCTGGTTGATGAAGGCATGCACAGTAATCAATTATCAAGAATTGCTTTTTGAGTTGAATAAGCAATGTTTGCCAAATAAATGGAAAGAGAAAGCAGAGGAGAAGGCAGATGCCACAGGGTGGTCACTTGACTAGATGTCTTGCAGCTGATTTTTTTTCCAGAAAATCTTTTCCATGACAAAATTTTAAGCCACTGAGAATGTTTATAGAGACAAAAGCTTCTTGCAGTAGGTGAGCATGGTGTATGCATCTCCCTCACACACACACACACACACACACACACACACACACACACACACACACACACACACACACACATACCGTTACAAGCATCTAATGGCTATTGCTGACTTCCTTAAATGTGTTGACACAAGCATAGATGAACTGGTGTTAGAATGATAAGGGCTGATAGATAAATATAAATAAATAAAACCCAACTAAACACACTTTTGAGTGATCATGACCTAGAATGTGGCATAAGTGGTCACAGGGTACAAATAGCAAAGCCCCTTGTAACTTCATGGGCAAATGGTTGTTATTGATGTAAAACGTAGTGGTGCTGAAAATAGGACTCAGGCAGAAAAACATCAGCATGGAATTTGGATTCCTTTGCAAATCCTACAGAAAGGCCTCACTGAGACCAACGATTAAGCTCAATGCCAAAAAATGCGTCGTCATCCCCCTTGGGAAAAACCCAGTTCACTTGAATTACCACATTGATGGTAGTCCACTGAATACTGAAGGTATTATAAGAGATCTGGGAACACAGGTTGACAGCAACCTCTCTTTTGACCACCACATTGCCACTGTGGTCAGAAAGTCCTTCTATGTGGCACATCTCATTACTAAGGGTTTTGCATCCAGGAAGAAAGAGGCCATTGTCTCCCTCTACTCTTCCCTCATTAGGCCAATCATCGAGTACAATACTCCATTTGGCATGTACCTCACTAGACACCTGCAACAACTGGAAAGGCCACAAAAGTATCTCACAAAGAAGATCCTAGGCCTTAAACACTTGCCCTGTATGGACAGACTCAAAAAACTCCAACTATTCTTTGTCTCTTATCGCCTACTTAGAGGCGATCTCTGCTTGACTTACAAAACCATGTCTGACTCAGCTCTGTTAGAAATGCTACATCTAAAGAAATCCCAATCTCTCTGCACCACATGCTCCAGAGAACTCAACCTCATTACCACAATCAACAGAACATGCTGGAGGGACAGGTTCATAACCCACAGACTGCCCATGCAATGGAATAGACTTCCCATACATGTCAAGCAGAGCACCTCACTGGCCCTAGTCAAGAGAAATCTTGATGAGTGGATGGGAAATAGAAAATGCACCCCGGGGATCACTCCAATGGCTCTACTCGACAGAGGCACTGGGAACTAAGGTCGGGTGGCACGATGCCAGGGTTATCCTATGGGCTAGGCTTGTAAAGGCTCCAGGGCCATTAGCCTAATACACACCTATGAACCTATGATATAGTCCAATATGACATATAAGAACAAAACCCCATTTAATTCCTTAAAAATCTAGTATCCTTAAATTGCAGATTACTAATCATCATTGCAAAAAAGAATTTCTAATGAAATAGTTTTTCTTATAATCAAGTTTACTTTGGAAAGTTTTCCTGCTGCAGATAGCTTAGCACCTCTGATTTGATCACTTTGGTGTTGAGTTACTGCAGTTCGGTCACATATTTGCAAGCAGAAATGCCAGGGTAGTGGTTTTCATCAAGAGTAATTTTCTGCTATCTTCATTTATTGGCCTGCATCAATTCTGCATCCTTTAGACATGCTTTTTGAAAGTATGATGTATGCTCAGATATTTAACTTACCATCTGAAATCATGAGAGCTGCTAAAAGTGTGACTTCAAGGTACAATGTAGTATCGATTCTTCTCTTACTAAACTTAACGACATATTCTGTCCAAAAGGATTGTAGACAGTACTGCTGCAATTATACTTTTGGACCTTTCTAAAGCATTTGACTCTGAAAAGTAAACTTCTGCTGTATAAAACTGTCAGTTTTGGATCTAAACACTCCCCACCAGATACCACTAATGATACTTTAGTCATTTCACCAACAGATTTCAGAATCTTATGCGGCTTGACTCTCTCTTAGATTCCATCCCTTTTTGTAAAGAGGATCCCAGGTTTCATAGAATCATAGGAAGTTACTAGGCTATTGGCCCTGAGGCTCTTACAAGCCTAGCCAAGTATTCAGCCCATGTCCCAACAAGTCAGCACCCTATGCCACTGTCCAGCAGGGACACAGGTGGAATCCCAGGGGTGTATTTTCTGTTCCCTATCCAGTTATCTAGGTTGTGCTTAAAAAGGCTTAATGAGGTTCTCTGCTTTACGTGGAGAGGAAGTCTATTCCACAACAGGAGGAGTCTCTGGGACACAAATCTGTCCCACCAACATGTCCTACTGATGTCACAGACCAGGTTGAGATCACGCATGCTGGTTACTCAAGTGGAGCTTGGCTTGCAGATATGCAGCAGTCCCATCAGGACAGGGTCTGAGATTGCTTTATATGCCAGACAGAGGTCATCCCGGAGGAGTCTGTAGGAGACTGAGTAGAGGGAGAGGGCTTTTAGCCTGTCTGTGTAGGGTAGATGTTTGAGGCCCTGGGTTCTCCAGGTGAGAAACCTCTCTGCTCTCTCCAGCTGCTGCATGTGCTTTGTGAGGTACATGCCGAAAGGGGCATTGTACTCAATAATGGGTCTTATAAGGGAAGAATACAGGGATGCTATGACCACCTTGTCCCTGGATGAGATACCCTTACTAATGAGGTGGGCCATGTAGAAAACTTTCTGTACAATGGAGGCAATATGGTGATCAAAAGTGGGTCTATATTATAAGCACAAACACTTAGTTTGTCGAATACTGCATGATCGACACCTATTAAGTGAACTAAACCGAACTCCGGAAACCGTGAAATTCAAAATCCCGATTCGACATAGTTGGCCCTTCTGCGTTATAGCTCCGTAAGGTAAGTGTGCAATAGTTACAGACCTTAGGGTTAGGGTGCGGGTTAAGGTAAGTGCATAGATAGTAATTATGTAAGGGTTAGAAGTAGGGTTTTGTTAAGTGTATGTGTGTGGATTATTTATTTTGTTTGGGTATAGCTTACTAAGGTAAGTGTGTGATAGTTACGGACCTTAGGGTTAGGGTGTGGGTTAAGGTAAGTGCATAGAAAGTAATGTATGTAAGGGTTAGTGTAGGTTTAGAAGTAGCGTTCAGGTTAGTGTATGTATGTGGTTTATTTATTTTGTTTGGGTGGGTAGTATGTGGCGAGCGGTGTTGTGGGAAGTATGTTTTGTTTCTGTTAGTGGGTGGAACAGTGTTGGCCAAACATAACCATTTGGTGATGTGTATTTCTGTGTTTTGAGGTTTCAGTAAATTGTGTGTTCACTTAATAGGTGTCGATCATGCTGTATTCAACAACCTAAGTGTTCGCGCTTATAATATAGACCCGTCAAAAGTCAGTTTGCTATCAACCTAGGTGCCCAAGTCCCTCACGACTGATTGTGCTTAGTACCTTATTATCAATGTGATAATTTGTGGGAATGTCACTCTCCCTAAAAAGGATGATGATGCCTTTTTTGGCATTCAGCTTGAGGCCATATTCCTGGCACCAGTCATTTGTTTGGGTGAGACCCACTTGGAGGATGTCCACATCACTAAGGGAATTGATGATAGCACCCAGCTTGCAGTCATCTGCAAACTTGGTCAGCCATAGCCCATTAGATTTGGCCTGCACCTCTGGGAAGTATATCCTAAACAGCAGAGGCCCCAAGACTGATCCCTGGGTGCATCACTTGTTATGGGTCTACTACTTGATGTGGCTTCCCCTATTTTGACTAGGTAGGTTCTATCAGTGAGCCAGTTTGCTACACATCTGGTAACATATGGATTGATGCCTAGTTGAGAGAGTTTATCTATTATACCTGAGTGGAGAATAGTATTGAAGGCTTTGGCCAGGTCTAGGTAGGCAGTGTGCACTTTCTTCTCCTCGTCTATGGCCTTGGTGACTGTCCCAAAGAAGTCAACCAAATTTAACAGGCATGACAACCCCTTGACAAAACCAAACTGTGTGGGATCAAGTGTCTGGAGATTGCCAATGTCCTTGTTAATGAGGTCCATGATAATCTGCTCCATGGCTATGCAAATCAGGCTAGTTAGTCTGATAGGTCTATAATTTCCTGGATCGGTGGATGCTCCATCTTTGTGCAAAGGGTTGACAGTAGCTGTCCTCCACTTGGTTGGGATGAAGCCAGTACTCAGGCTTTGGTTGAATAGGCTGCCTAATGGTGTTGCAAATTCCTGCCTGATTTCATGTAGGATGCAGCCCGGGATGTTATCGGGTACCATGGAGACTGTATTTTTTGCCTTTGAGAGGGCAGTGATGACTTGCTCCCTAGAGAAAAGGGGAGGGGGGCAGGTACAGGGGATGTCCTGTTTTACTGATGGAGGGACAGAGGAGTGAAGCAGGTTGGCTATATCTACAGCATTTGTGTATGTGGTGTCCTTAACCACCGGTTCTGAATAGATCTGCATGCTTCCCTTGAGAGTGCGGACATATGTGAAGAAGGCCTTATGATTGTCTTTAGTAGATGTGGCCAGTTTGGACTCAAAATTTTCTTTGGAGGATTTCACTAGTGCTCTTATTTGCTTGTTCAGGCTAAGGAGAGATTGCTTCCAGTTAGGCACCTGCTCCTTCTAGGTCCTGGACAGCAATTTTTTTCCTTTTATTATAGAATTTATTTATTGCAAATGTCCACCAGACAGGTTTACTCTTCCTTGCAGAGGATGATTTTGTCCTGTCAGGTATTCCTGATTACATGCAGCTATATAAATGCTCATATAGTACTTTGGTGTAGGTTTGAACATATGTGCCAGTTCCTATGGAGGGGGAGGGGGCACTGAAGCTGTTTATATCTTCCCTTGAGAAGTTGTAATCAGCTTTGGAGAAGTTTTTTTGTTTGACCCTAGCTGTGGGGGGGATGGTGACTTCGAAAGTGACTGCTTTGTGGTCGGATCTTACCAGAGATGATGACATTGTAGGGCTGCTGCAGTGGTTACTCATGTTGGTTAATACCAAGTCCAAGATAATTTCACCTCTTGTGGGGGTGTCAGCCAACTGGTCCAAGGCATTTGCATTGACAAAATCAGTAATCTCTAGGCATTTCTGTTTGGCATGAGTATTTCTTCCAATCTATGGCTGGATAGTTAAAGTCACCCAGGATCAGGGTAAAGGGTTGAATCTTGATAGTTTCGAAGAGGTCTAGATAGGTGGAGTGGGCATCTTGAGTCAGAGTTGGAGGCCTATAGCTAGCTATGATTTGAACAGGGGTCTTGTCAACTGTTAACTGAACCTGGACTGTTTCCTGTGCATCATACTGTTTAACCAGCCTAGACGTGTGTATGTCTTATATATTGCAACCCCTGGTATGGCTGGGGTGCTCTCCGCAGCTTTGAACCAGGATTCTGTGACTTCACCAATGTCAGCTTCTTCCAGGGTTAAGAATGCTTGCAGTGAGTGCAATTGTATGTTTAGACTCCTATCATTTAGCAGCATGACTTTTAATTTACATTTTGATAAAATTTTCATGTTGGTAGTTTTGACCTTATGGCATTGCCTAAAAAAGGCACCCTTTGCCAGGAGACTGAAGCTCAAGGGAGACAGATGCAGGCCATCTCTGGGAAAGCATTGTGGTTTGTCAATCATGTCATCCCAGACTGTCAGGTACTGGATCCCCTTGTAATGACACCAGCAACTAAGTCAATTGTTAAAGTCAATCATTTTCTGTTTGTACTGAGGCATCATTCTGGGTGACAGTAGAATGCTGCTTAAGGGTAGGAACATACCTTCCTGGGATGCATACTCAGCAAGCTTGATCATGTCTCTCTTCATATAGTCCAGGGAGGTACGTCTCAAGTCATTCACTCCAACATGGACTATGACAGAGTCATAACAGTACCTGTTGAGAGACTTGAGTGCATTAGTGATATGGTGGACTCTGGCACCTGACAAACAATTAACTGTGACTTTCTCCTTATCCAGCCTAGTGAGAGGCACATGTTGGGTTTATGTTTAGGCATTAGTGGCTGTGAGAGACAGCTGTGTGGACCATGTGTGGTGTCTGGTGTGGTGGGCAGTGGAGTTTACGTGCATTTATGCCTGGGAGGTCTCTTTTGTTTGGGTATGGTTTTGTTGAGGACCTCTGCTTATGTGGGGTGTGTTGTGTAGGTGTGGATGGTGTTTGTGGTGTGGTGTTCATGTTGCCATCCTTCTCAGTGCCAGATATACTGTTTTTGGGGGGAGAAAGCTATGACACTAGGTGCTTGATGCAATTGCATCTCTCACAAATTGCATTCCTCGGTGATAGAGTAGAGGGTTGTCCGTGTGCATGAGGTAGTTGCTACACTGTCTCAGGATGCCCATATCAACCAGACTGGCAGGATAAAATATAGGAAAATGTCCACCCATATTTGTCAGAAACTGAAAGAGCTAGGAGGGTAAAGGGAGAAAGGTCTAAGAGTAGTATTACTAGATGATAACACAAGTGTTACCAAGGGAAAGGTTGTAGCTGGAATAACCTCAAAAAGGGTTAAAATCTGTGCAGCTGAAGCTTTGGATGCAGCAGACCTGTATCTAGACTATGATACTCAATTTTAAGGTTAAGAACAAAATAAAAATAACTCGCAATGAAGCAAAGATTAATCACTTATAGTCAAAAGAACAGAACATCTGAAAAATACAAAGATGCAGACACCTTGTATTGCAAGACCTTCTTATACTGCACACCACGCTTTGTGAAAACAACCCACAAACGTTTCCGGCCAACACCAATAAAAAGCGTACTTTAAAAAGAAAACTAGGCGAGTGATAAAAACCTTAACGCCAAGTTTATTAATAAAAAATAATAAAAGCGTTTTCACTGGAGACACCAAAAGTGTAAAGTACGCTTTTTATTGGTGTTGGCCGGAAACGTTTGTGGGTCGTTTTCACAAAGCGTGGTGTGCAGTATAAGAAGGTCTTGCAATACAAGGTGTCTGCATCTTTGTATTTTTCAGCAGTTTTTGTGTCCATGGCTTTTTTACTGTTATGTCGCAAGGCAGTACATCTAGTCTTGCAAGTCCGGTGTTATTTAAAAGAACAGAACACACAGTATGAAAAAATACAGTTAAACAGCAACAAAATGCAGTTAAACAGTAATGGATTGCAGTAGACAGCAATAAAATATAGTTAATCAGCAGATTGCTTTAAAACAGTAGCTGACAATCATAACAGTAACAGACAGCATAAATAAAGCAGCAATTCAGTAGAATACTGTCATCAATTTAATGAGGCTACCAGCAAGCAGTATTAAGTATGGCAGCAAACTAAATGCAGTGGAAGTCCTAAGCACAAGCAGCAAAATGAAGCAGGAAGAGGGTCATTTTTTTTTTTTTAGTAGAAAGTGAGGAGACAATATAATGAGATACTTCAATGTTGACAAGCTAAAAGAGATCTGATTTTTTTGAACTTCACTCGCTACGGCTGCTGCAGGTTCCTGACTGGGAGTGCGCTCCTACTCTTTTGCCCTGTATTTTTCCCTTGGGACCTCGCCTGGGTGGATACATACTCTCAACTAAAGTTACCTACTCTATCCACACTTTTTGCGTAGGAAATATACTGCTCTGCTGCCTCAAT
The DNA here is from genome assembly GCF_019279795.1 of Protopterus annectens. NCBI lineage: Eukaryota > Metazoa > Chordata > Ceratodontiformes > Protopteridae > Protopterus > Protopterus annectens. The sequence goes on from NC_056743.1 coordinate 896,859,838, forward strand.
CCCCATTTTTGAAATTGGAACTGAGTCTCCCAGTGGAAACTGAGAAACGTTTGCCCTGTATTTTTCCCTTGGGACCTCGCCTGGGTGGATACATACTCTCAACTAAAGTTACCTACTCTATCCACACTTTTTGCGTAGGAAATATACTGCTCTGCTGCCTCAATCCCCATTTTTGAAATTGGAACTGAGTCTCCCAGTGGAAACTGAGAAACTTTTGCCCTGTATTTTTCCCTTGGGACCTCGCCTGGGTGGATACATACTCTCAACTAAAGTTACCTACTCTATCCACACTTTTTGCGTAGGAAATATACTGCTCTGTTGCCTCAATCCCCATTTTTGAAATTGGAACTGAGTCTCCCAGTGGAAACTGAGAAACTTTTGCCCTGTATTTTTCCCTTGGGACCTCGCCTGGGTGGATACATACTCTCAACTAAAGTTACCTACTCTATCCACACTTTTTGCGTAGGAAATATACTGCTCTGCTGCCTCAATCCCCATTTTTGAAATTGGAACTGAGTCTCCCAGTGGAAACTGAGAAACTTTTGCCCTGTATTTTTCCCTTGGGACCTCGCCTGGGTGGATACATACTCTCAACTAAAGTTACCTACTCTATCCACACTTTTGCGTAGGAAATATACTGCTCTGCTGCCTCAATCCCCATTTTTGAAATTGGAACTGAGTCTCCCAGTGGAAACTGAGAAACTTTTGCCCTGTATTTTCCCTTGGGACCTCGCCTGGGTGGATACATACTCTCAACTAAAGTTACCTACTCTATCCACACTTTTGCGTAGGAAATATACTGCTCTGCTGCCTCAATCCCCATTTTTGAAATTGGAACTGAGTCTCCCAGTGGAAACTGAGAAAGTATGTGCATCTGTTGCTACTTGGGCTTCTACATTTTTTAACTCCTGCTTGTTAGTTTTTGTAAAGCTATCTCCCTGCCAGGACAGCCAGCAGCCTAAACCCTTCTTATTTCTCCTTCTCCATTCTCTCTCCCATCTTTATCTGAGTTTTCCAGCTCTTCCTTATTCCATCCTATTCAGTCCCTAGTCCTTCCTAGTGGCCTTGTACATTTCTGCATTTGCCCACTAGAAGGCGTCCCCTCCTCATTGTCATTACTTTTCTCCAATCTTTCCTTGCTTTTTCTCTGCATTTACTTGCACTCCCCACTCTCTCACCTATACTTTTGCCCACTTTACCTATTAAATATTGAACTCTTCTTACCCTGCTACAACTTACTCTCTCCTGAAACCTATGCTCCACTGACTGACTGGCTCTCGATCCTCTCCTGGTGTCTTCCCGCTCCGTTCGTCCTTCGGGCTCACTCCGCTCCCCTACCCTGCCCCCAAACCCCACCCGCCCCTAGTACCTCTAGCTATATCCCTCTTGTTACCACACCCACTTCCTCCCTACACCAATCACCCACAACTCCCTAGACACACCCCCTATCAGCCTATTATCCAATTGTAACCACACCTACAGCTAATCTATAATAATACACTTCAATTCTAAACTCACACCCACTTACCTACTTTTCCCTCTAGCACCACTCTTACTAACTCTTTACTCCACATGACCTCGTTAAACTTTTCTTTTCCCACTGTGCAATAAACTTACAACATATATAAGATAACCGTAACACTTAACACCAATTAACCTTTTCAACATGCCTTTAAATCCCCCATCCATCTCTATTTTACTATTACTATCTCTTAAACTATCATATCTTTATTACCTCACCCAACCTCCTACTTCTTACCATTCACAACTTTATCACACAACCTACCACCTGAACTCCCCTCTCTCACCCTTAAACTCTCCTATTTCTCCCCATCTATACCCAATAACACAGCTTCTAACCTTCTCATTCAAAGTTTTCTCCTCACAGAAAAACCCTATCCCCATAGTAACTAAAGACCCTCTGACCATCACTACAGATCCTAATCGTTTTCTTACTCTACTCAATTACCTTTCTAACCCAATCTTTCATCTCATCACCAGTCTTTTATCTGGTGACATCCATCCCAACCCTGGCCCCTCCACCTCTTCCTCCTCACACAGGCCTATATTATTTACTTCTCTGAACTCACAAAGTATTGTCAATAAAGTCCCTACCCTCCATGCATGGCTCATGTATAACAAACCTGACACACTATCTATTTCAGAAACATGGTTAAAACCCTCTATAAAAGATTCTGAAATTACTCCACCCAGCTATTCAATCATTAGAAAAGATAGGACCCAGAAAAAAGGCGGTGGAGTTGCTCTCCTATATTCTTCTTCCTTGCTAGTTACCCCCTACAACAAACCTACTCCAAAATTTAACAATGCTGAAGTACTCCTCACTCTCCTACAAGTAAATAAGCACAAACACATCTGTCTAGCATCCCTTTACATCCCCCCAGGGGACAATATTTCCACACTTGAAAACATCCTCTCATGGCTCTCTAACAATATCAGCAATGAAACCATAATCTTAGGAGATGTAAACATCAACTGGGCCTCCATCCAGTCTTCAACCAACCCTCTTAATATCAACCTATATAAGTTTTCACAGCTAATCAACACAATAACACACCCATCAAAAACCCCCTCTTGTGGCACCATCCTTGACTGGATTCTAGTGTCACATCCCCACTATTTCTCAGACAGTGGTACTCTTCCCGACCCTCTTAGCGATCACTTGCCTATTTTCACTCACCGACTCCCCTGCATCTCTTACCGCACCCATAATTACATCACTACCCGCAATGACAAAAACTTTAACCCATCAACCTTCATATATTCTCTAAAAGCAATTAATTGGAACAATCTAAAGTCACTACCTTTAGAAGATGCAGTTGCTCACTTCAACTCTACCTTCTTAGAAATACTTGATTCCCAAGCCCCTCTAAGAACAAAAAGAATAAAAACAAATTCTGCCCCCTGGCTAACCAAAACTACACTATCAATCATGCGCCTTAGAGACAAAGCCTGGGGACTCTATCTGAGAAATAAGACCCCAGAACAACATATTGCGTACAAAACCCTTCGAAATAAAGTAAAAAAGCTTATAATCTCTGACAGACAAAAATACTTCTTCACACTCCAACACAACAATAAAACTAACCCTCAAAAATTCTGGAAGGGGATCTCTACCCTCCTTAACCCCAGCAAACCACACACCCCAACCCCAGACCCAAATAGCCCAGACCTAGATCTAGCTACACAGTTCAACTCCTTCTTCATCAACTCTATTAGCAAACTCACATCCTCCTTCACACACCCCTCCTCATTACCTAATACACCCCCACCCTCTCCTGCAAACAACCCTCCCCTCATCACCACTTCCTCCTCACTCTCATCTTCTCACTGTCTATCTTCCACCTCATCCACTACTCTAACCCCCTCTTCACCCATATCTTCCTCAATTTATCTCTCTCCCCACTCTTCTCTTTTCTCATTTAAACCTATTCCCACTTCCACTATAAAGAAACTCCTTCAGAAACTGAAGCCATGTACCAACGCTCCTGACAACATTCCCTCTTACTTCCTAAGTATAGCCGCAGAAGCAATTGCCAATCCCATTAGCATTCTAATCAACCGCTCCATCCATGAATGCACAGTGCCCCTACTGTGGAAGCAAGTCTTTATCATCCCCCTCCATAAAGGAGGCAACAATTGCAACGTCAACAACTTCCGTCCTATTGCTATCCTGTCCCCCATATCTAAACTTCTGGAAAAGTGTATCCAGCTTCAACTCTTACCACATCTCTTAGATAACAACCGTTTAACCCCTACACAACACGAATTCAGGCCAAATCATAGCACTATGACAGCCCTCCTGTCCTTTCTTGAGACTGTTAATAGAGCACATGATTCCAGCCACATTGTCTCTACCTTACTACTTGACCTCTCCAAGGCCTTCGACACTATCTCACACAGCCTGCTCCTATCCAAACTGTCAGAACTTAACCTCTCTCCCTCCTCCATAAATTGGTTCTCCAGTTATTTATCAAATAGATACCAAGCTGTAACATGGAAGAAGGCCACTTCCTCTTTCCTTAGTACCCCCACTGGAGTTCCCCAAGGATCTATTCTTGGTCCCCTCCTCTTTAATATATTTATAAACGACTTCCACAAATCCATTCCATTTGCAAACATCATCCAATATGCAGATGATTCTACCATTATCTGTTCTGCCACCTCCCCCTCTCTGCTCCAAAAACTTACTCAGGAAGCTTTCTCAATTACTGAGCATTGGATGAAAATAAATCACTTAGCACTCAATGCCTCCAAAACAAAACTAATGGTATTTACCCCCTCCAAATCCACTTCCTTCGATATAAACTCTTTCTCAATTACCAGCCAAAATAACTCACCCTTGGAACTGGTATCTGAAACTAAGCTACTAGGTGTTCAAATTGACAACCGGCTTAAATTCAACTCCCATCTACAACTAAATATTAAAAAAACTCATCAAAAACTAGGTATGCTCTACCGTCAGAATCAGTATCTTACTAGCTCCTCCAAAATCACTCGCTTCCTCCTTTCTCATCCCTCTCTTCACGGGCTCCATTACTGACTAATCTTCAGACCTCTCTAAAAAGCCAGCTTTCCACCTGCTATAACAAAATTGCCAAATTCGCTAATAGCCATAGGTCCTCCACCCACCACTGTTCCTCTCTCCAAAAACTAAATTGGCTCAAACTATCTAATCATCTCATCTATATACAGCTGACTTTAGCTCATAAGCTCATTCTCAACCCCTCTCTTTGTCCCTCCCTGTCTTCTGCCTTCAAAATGCACCTACCAAATAGACTCTTAAGGTCCAACAATCAAAACCTACTAGAAGTTCATAAACCATCTTATCCCCCAGGTAAACACTTACTATCCTCTAACCTTTCCCGTCTCTGGAACTCACTCCCACTATCCATTCGTACCACCTCTAATCACTACATGTTCAAAAAATCTCTCCATACACATCTAAGGTCCCAATGGGATTGTTCTTGCTCCCACCCCTCATAAATATATGACATCTTACCTCCTTTATGCTTATGATACTTAACTTTACCTAACAAAGCTTGTGTTCCTTCAGAATAACTACTCTGTAATGTAATGTTATGTTCCTTCTGAATTACTACTCTGTTATGTAAATCACGTTACTGTCTCAGCTCTCTTACTTCACATTAATCTTCATTTATTGTATTGTTTTGAATGCTTCTTGAATTTTTGAGCTCAAATGTTTTATCTACTACTTGTATAATTATATCTAGCAATCCTGTATATGTACCTAATTTTTGTCTGTGCTGGAGCTTTTCTCCCCAGGACTCCATTGAAAACGGGTTCTTTTTGGCCCAATGGACTATCCTGGTAAACCAACTGCAAATAAATAAATAAATAAATAAATAAAAGAGTGGGCCCTTACAAAGTTCCGAAGTTGCCTACAATGCCACATCGTCTGTGTAATGTGTCCTGTCCTACTGCCTTTAATTGACAGTTCCATGTAACAAACTGTTATAGCGTGTAGAGATATGCTGTTATTCTTCATACATGCCCAGTATGATGGAGGGAGAGCTGCTCCTCAGAAATTGCAGTGTTTCTAATTCTGTCACTTCCTTAGTGTTTTCACCATCAAAGGTACAGCCCACCAACTAATGTGACCATTTCAACCTAATTAAAATAAGAACTGGCATTGCTAAAAGGTGGTCTACAAAGAGTGGAGTGCTTCATACCCTTGGCTATGATCTACAAAGATTAGAGTATGTCATACTCTTGGCTATAGTCTACAACGAATAGAATGCTTCACACTCTTGGCTGTGGTCTACAAAGTGTAGACTGCATAATACTGTTGGCTATGATCTGCAAACAGTCAAGTGCTTCATACTCATGGCCTATATTCTGCAAAGTATAGAATGCTTCATACTCTTGGCTATGGTCTCCAAAGTGTAGAGTGCTTCATACTCTTGGCTATGCTCAACAAAGTGTAGAGTGCTTTGTACTCCTGGCTATAGTCTACAAAGAGTAGAGTACTTCATACTCTTGGCTAGGGTTGACAAAGTGTAGAGTACTTCATACTCCTGGCTATGGTCAACAAAATGTACAGTACTTCATACTCTTGACTCTTCTTTCTCAAGAAGCACAGAGCTCTTTATTGAACACCTCAGCTTTCAGTGAGACGAGAGAGTGGTTTCAATGTCATTTAGATCTACTCTGACAAAGTTTTATTGATTGGTTCAATGCATCTCATTTTATCAAGACCCAACAAACATTCCTGTTTCAGCAAACAGGTGGACTGCTGATGACTGGTTTCATCAGATCTCGGTTTGTCTGAAATGCTATGATGAAGTGTGTATACTAACTATGAAGTGAGTGAGCCAGAGTGAAGAGAAAAGGTAAGTTTACTCTAAGGTTGTTCAGACTTGTATTCAGTATATTTAAAGATCACAGTCTAGGGACAAATCTTCCACCCTGGAGGGAGAGCAGATGGATATAGTCATCCTACAAACACATTATGTAAGTTTGTGTTTATATATAGTTTTATCAGCAGTTGAGATCTCAGTGGTTTGAGTTTTCAATAGTTCTGTTGCAGGTTATCACGTCTTCATAAAACAAGACACAATAAAAGATTATGAACCTCTCCAGTTCCATGACATAGAGGGATGAAGCCCTAACTAGGGATGCCTACTCCACTGCCTTCACTTTAAGAGGAAAGGAAATAGGAATTCATAGTAACTCAGTAAAGGCACCACATCTCTGTACCAATAAGTCCAGATTCTTTAGGCAGACAACAAAGGCAGTGGAAGTAAAGCAAGTCAATACAAAAGTAAAAACTACAATATTCTTATTCTTGAGGTTCCAGTGAATTAAAGTCTCTCATACCAGGACGCAGAAACCTTCCTGACCTTTGATTTCTTTCTCACAGCCCAAGGTACCCCTGCTACAATATACTGTATATATTCAGCAGTAGGGGACAGCAGTATTAATGTGAGCCTTCATCCTGGTATGGCTTCCATATTTGAGTTATCTCAAAATCCAATCAAGAAATTATTACTGAACCTAAAAAACAGAACTTCACACATTAAAGTTCGAAACTGACGTTCAACTGCCTAAATGGGGTTCATACTGGATAGCTGTCCCTCTCTTATATTTTTTAATAAATTATATACTTTAAGGATTGTACCGAATTAATGGAAATATAATGTTAATCCACTTAGCAAAAAAAAAACCTCACTTTCCTGCTCAAAAAATCAATGCTGACTTCATCTACATTAGAGCTTGCACTGTCGGGCAAATCTTTTCAAAATCACAACCAGTTAAATAATAAGTAACATTACTACTTGCTATCTCAATGCCACTACAAATTTGTTTGATGGTGCTCCCACACGCACTTTATAGCCTGTGCAACTATAAGAGTAAAATAATTTATCAGAGATTCAAAGATACTTCAAGGCCACGGAGTCTCATGGCCATTCTCACTTTGCCAGTACCCTCTCTCAGGCACCACCTCCTTTCTCCAGGAAGGCCATAGATGTTGACCCTGAAGTAAACTTTTGGATAACCATAAGTCATCTAGTTGATGTTTAAAGGAAGATACAGGTAAAGCCTTAACTATAGCCTAAAATGACCCAACTTTGAACACTGAATTAGGTGCTGGAAGAGAGGAACAGGGATAAGAGTGACTGACCAGTGCTGACTCGCCTACCATGGAAATGGGGCTGGTGGTCTGGTTGTCTGCTTTGCCAGTTGCAAGAGGTGCCTTGCAAGCAAAGGGGTTTCAGCTGTTAACTAGGAATGTATGCTTGTCTTACCCAGACAGTGACACTAGCCCTCATCAGCTGATGAGAGCACTCACATCCATGAGGACAGTATAGTAGGACCCCATGCTGATGCAGGCAGTCATGTCAGCCATGAGGGGTGCACTTAGGGACTACAGTAGGAATACCCTCATTGTTGCATCTCCAAATATGCACTGATGTATAAAACACATCCATGGCTGCTTGGATGATAACTCCCTCCAGTCGGTTCCCAAGACTGATACTTTGGCAAACTCAGATGTTTGCCTTGTATTTGAATTTCTGTGCTAAACTATATAACATTTACAAATGTTTTGACACATTGCATTTCTGGAGTGACAGTTGCAGTTTATGGTTGATTTAAATGCACTTAGTAAGCATTTGGGTCATTTGGAGTGTATGCTTACTGTTACAGGTGGGAAGGGTGTGATTAATTATAGGAGTCAACCTTCGAAACATTTGTCATGGTGAACATCATTTTGCTAGGGACTCCACAGATGCATTTTGTACTTGTTGTAAGATACTAGGTAATTTTTCCCAGGGAATGTGAGCCTCTCTGTACAATGTGTCGAGATACAGGTCATTTATGTCCTATCTGCCCACTTAAAAAGCCATATGAAGAGAAGTAGAATCCTGAAGGAATGGTGATTGCAGCTATTGCAGACATGGGGACTGGTCCAAATTTAGCAGGCCTGGTCATGATGTCTGTTGTTACCTTATTAGAACATCAGCCTAATTCCTTTTCTGTGTTGTTGTCTACAGAACTGTTTCTCTGTTAGATTCTGACAAAGGAGATGTTTCTGGGAAGGTAAGGAGGTTACTTCTGCTACAGGTGAGTCTGGTGAAGGTGCTTCCTTGTAAGGGATGGGAGGAAAAAAGAAATAAAAACAGAACTAAGGCAAATAACATAAAAAGTTAAGGATAAGGTTTTGTCTTTAAATATTAAAAGTGTAAAGGCAAGGCAAAGCAAAGATAGTTGCTGTTTTTTGATTGGCTGCAGGCTCTAGAAAGTGATATTTTTTCGTTTGCAAGATATTCTTTTTTTTCACATCAGGAGGAGCAAGCTAGGTTATGGCAAGCTGAAGGTAGGTAGTGTTTTTTTTTATTCCATTTGGATTTGATGAATGTTCTGTCCTAGCTTGGGTTATCAATACTACTGTTGAGGTTGTAGATTGAAGAGTTGGGATACATAGTCATCTGTTGTTTATTGATTTTGAATTAGGCCAACCTTTTTTAAATTCTTGTATCTATATGCAGCAGTGGAGGGTACTTCCTGTTTGGAGGCTTCCTATTAGGGTATTAAGTTCATTTGGGAGGTTATGTGCTGCATATGGGTAATTTTAATTGCTCCCCATTTTCCCCTTTTGTCAACAAGAGGAAGGATTTGCAATTTGTTTTGGATTTGATGGACAGTATAGGTTTCTTTCTGGTTAGTGATACAGGAATGGCATATTTTCAGAAAGGGTATTAGCTACAAAAAATTATTTTTAGTTGGCCTCAGAGGGTTTGTATATAGTTTGTGTATAGATGATTTTTATCGATATGGTAGACCTTTCTTTGGAACTGGCATTATTGGGGGATGTCTGTTTTACTGTTTGTATGGGCTGGATGGGTATTTTTAAGATGTCTACCAATATTCTTGTTCAAGATCAGTGTAAAGAGCATTTCTGTAGATATGGGAGGATTATTTGGGATTCGTGATTTTTATAAATGGTGGACTTCTTGGAAGATTGATTTTAAAGATAAATTTTAAATAAATGATGCCATATCATGAGGCAGTATGGCAAAGACCTTGCATGTGTGAATAGAAATGCATAAACTGGTTAATTGCTAAGTTGGAGGCAGGTGACTTGGTGGAAGGTCAGTTGGTGGTTAAGCAGTTGTTGGAGCCCTGACATATCTGCCTTCACAAGGAATATAAATCACACTGGTATAATTGTATTGTGTGAACAGGAAAAATGGGAGCAGCAATATATGGCTAGCTTATTTGCAATGTAAAGAAAAGTTGAGGAGGTTAAGGATGGCCAATTATTAGTCATAGAACAATATTTGTTTGAATCATTTGTTTCAGGGCATCTATTGGGCTTTATTGAGTATGAGCGGGCTGTTTTACCCTTTTGGAGTTTAACTGTGTTTTGGCTGGTTATCATAGGCAGTTTACAACAGGTATCAACAGGCTTTACTATGGGTTCTTTACCTAGTTTGGATTAGAAGCAGATATTTGCACTATTGCAGTTTTTACTAAATGGTTATGGATTAGAGATCCTTCTAGAGAGAAGTTATATGGAGTGGATTCTTAAGCTTTTGGAGAAGAATGGTGGTGATAGGTGTTTGCATAACTGGTAGCTGATTTCTATGTTGAGTATGGATTATAAGACGTTGGCTTGGATTGTGCTGCATAGATTGAAACTCTCAGCTGGTGTACATAGATTGGAACTCTCAGGTGGTGTTTCAGTTGATGTACATAGGTTGGAACTCTCAGTATACACAGGCTGGAACTCTCAGATGTATACACAGGTTGGAACTCTCAGGTGGTGGTAGCTTTATAGAGGGTATTAGCATTGCAGGAACATTTTTGAAGCCTGTTATATGCTATGGTACGTCTATGAGACTCAGATTTTCAGTTCGTGCTGGAGAAAAAAATCTTAAGCCAAATACTTGTACAATTTCTGATACAGCAGAGACATAAATAAAGGGATATGAGATCTAGATTTAACTCAACTGTAAAATGCCACAGCACCTGTATTCTTTCCATACCTCTCAACCTATTTGTTGAAGAATTATGGACAAAGCCAAAAATAGTGGGGACAGGCAAAGGTTCAAAATCGGGGATATTTTTTAAATATTACTATACGTTATTTAGACATTTAATAGCTCAACATCATTTTCTGAACAATACGAAGTATGAAACTGTAATCCTCGATTTAACAGAAAATCAAAATTTCTATGAGGGACAGGGCAAAAATATGACTAAAAATCAGGGACATTCTGCAAAAATCCTGGACAGATGAGAGATATGCTTTCTTCCACTAGTCAGGTAGTCTTGCTGTCAAGACTGATATGATAAAAGAACCTAATTAATGTCTGTTTATATTTACTCTCATTTCCTTCATTGTTTATCTCACTTAACTTAATTCTATGCTTTGGTGGCATCTCAGGCACTAGAGAATGATTTCCACCTCCATGAGACCAATAAAACCCAAGCACGCTCATCCATTGTAGGAATCAGCAAAAAAAAACTTAAATCCAATATACTGTTTATTTAGCACTTTCATCTGTATTAATATTGCAAACTTCATCAGAGTAAACATGATCAGGAACATTCCACCTTTAAATACAAACTGAGTCACATGATTGACCCTACATAGAAATGTAAATCATACATTTAAAATCTATATAAATGTGTTAAAATTATATAGATTTATCATTTTTACACCTCTCTGAGACCCCAGATATGAAAACAATAAAGACGTTTTTGATCTTGACTACTGAAATTAATTTTCATTTATCAAAATATTGCTTCAAGTGTTACTAATGCTGTTTCCACGGCTATAGCAGCAGAATCTTCATATATAAGGTGTTCTTGCTCTACCTGTCTTCCATACTTTGAAGAGGGTCTATATCATTTTCTTGAAAGCCGACAATGTCGAATCTGACATTGTCAACACGAGAATATCGAAAGCTCAGAATCTCGAGAGTGTAAATGGAAATCTCCATAAGGGGAGATTTCCTTTTATTGCAATGTAGTTAAACCTATTAGGGTACATTTTTCGGGTCTATATTGCAACATCGAACGCTTAAAACAGCGAACAATGTTACATAGACACATTTTCAGTGAAAGCTGAAAATGTCGAATCCACAGAACAGCGATTTCTTTCCTAGGGAGAGAAATCGCTGTTCCAACCCACGCAAAAAAAAAAATTACACACTTCCAAACACATACACACATACCCAATCCTAATTATACCCCCCAAAAAATTAGTAAACAACTAAATACACATATGCACATAACCCAAGCATACATTCAATGAAAAAAAAAAACAGTAAACATTTTAAACCATATGCACTTACCTTAACCCTCACCCTAACCCTAAGGTCAGTAACTCTCACACATTTACATAAACAGCTCAAAACACATACACACTTACCTTAACCCTAATTCTACCTCCCCAAAACAAAAGTAAACAACTGAGAACACATATACACATAATTCAACCATACATTTAACACAAAATATAAAACGCTAAACACTTTCATACATATGCACTTACCTTAACCCACACCCTAACCCTAAGGTCAGTAACTGTTGCACAATCCTGCTTGGGAGCTATACCAGACAAGGGACCACACTACACTTCAGAACACGGCAAAACAACGAAGCGGTCAAGCGACTTTTTTCCTAGGGAAAGAATTTGCTGAACAGCCGCTTTGCTGTTTTGCCTGTTCGCTCTACATGTGTTGACGAAAATGCATTCGACACAATGTGTTTTCGTTGTACTCATCGGAACCCACATTTTTCTTTTTTTTTGTCTTTTTATAAGGTCGACATTTGAAGACATCAACCGTATGGTGTCGAACATATGTTGTTCGATGTTTTCAACCATCAATCTTATAATATAGACCCTTTGAAGAACTGAGGCAAATAACTTCTGGATGCCCACATTCAGGGACAATGTCCTGTTTGGACAGGACTCTCAGGAATTTTCTGAGTGCCTCAAACAGCTTGGGAAAGCCTTTCCTTTTGGAGAAGTGCTTTCTCTCCTCACATCTACTCAATAATAGACTTTGTAGTTCTATATGAAGTTTAACATGCCCGCAATGCAAGCTATTTTTCCTCTTTTCTCACAGTTTGCTGTTTGCTGTGTGGTTTTAATAGGCATTGTGGTCAGATTTTGGTTGTTGTCATAATATTAGCTGACAAGGACAATTCCTGCATTTTGCTCTTGGATCACCATACTTGCAATACAGATTAATCACTGTAGGGCTTTCAGTGGTGATAAAGGCATTTTCTAAGTCATCTGCAGTGTTGGTAACAGGCTTACAGTGCAGGAATATAGGGTTTCTGCATTTGGATGTGTCACTGTTAGAAGCATTTTCCCAGATCTTCTTTGAAGGCTAGTTTACATATTTGGGCAGGTATACATGCTATTGGATAGACAGGTGTCTGCATATCATCTCTGGAGTTTAGGACAATCATCTTAGCCCTGAAACTGCTGGAGACTCTTATCTATCTGGAGGTCTTCTAGTTAGGTTAAAAAAAATCTGTTATAAGGTTCTTGCACAAACAGGATGGGACCAAGTTCTTTTTCCTATGTTGGATCTAGAACTGCATTGTCTTAGTACATATCCAACATATTGGTCCACATTCCAACAGAAATACATGCCTGGTGGATATCTGAAGCAATCTTCTGAATCTCATGCAGGATGTCCAAGTTCAGCAAGAGTATGTAGAGGCTGTCTTTAGACATTTTGATTATTTATTTTGTTAGTTAACTGGGGTAGTGGACTCTTCCAAAAAGGATCCATTTTAGTTACAGCCCAATTATAATGCAGTCCAAAAGAAGATGGGTTTTCATGGCAAAAGAGAGAAACATTCTACAGTATCACGATAGGTAAAGACACATGGAATAACGGTTATATAGCAACTGAGCTGTATCTAGGGCAGTATGAAGGAGGCACTGTCCTAGGCTCAAGCTTTTGGGGGATACAATTAGCAGGTGCCAGTTGTCTGGGAGTTCAGTACTGGCACAAATGAATGCCAATACTCCAATTCCAGTCATGGCTGAAGCACTCTGTGAGTGTGTGTAGTAGTAACTGTAGCAAGCAGCTTGTGATTTTTTGTTTTAGTCGCCACCTTTTAGAAGACCTTTAAGACCTTTTGCCGTTTCCCTTTTTTTTTTCTATTCTTCTCAAAATCAAGCTTAGCCAGGATCATATGTCGTAAACGTCCGTACAGTACCAGGAAATATGAAAAGGATGGACAGCATTTACAGTTGTAGAAAGGTTTAGCAATTTTTAATATCACTTAATTTCAATAGTATGTCCTATATACTCATATTTATATAGATTAAGCAGCATTTTTTTACAACAGAGCAAAACCTACCAGAGGGGCAATTTCCCCTTAAACAACCATGTCATTCTGGTATAACTACAAAAAGAAATTATTTTGTTTCCTTTGAGGAGTGGCAACTTCAAAATTTCATGTAAATATTAAGGGGAAAGAACATAGAAAACAATTTTTTTTCTTCTCTATCCCAACTTCAATAATCTTTGGAAAAACAGAAGTTGTAAAGGATGTTGTTTCATCAAATTGTCTTACTATCAAGTCATGTATAGATGCATTCATTTTTTATCTTTCTGTTTTCACATAAGTCAGCCTTACCCTGGATCACTACTTTTGGGGGACATCTATTCTTTCCTGCACTCCTTGCAGAGAGGAAACTTAAAGATCTGTATTCACTTCACGAATATGAGAGTAATAAAAATGTACAAAGCAATCCCTAAAAATAACTTGGCTTAGTGCCTCAAACTGTTAGCCTGTACTTCAGAGAAGTAGATACCAAACACAGAAGGCCTTTAGCTAATGAAGTTCACAGATGACTGCAAACTAGGAGCCATAGCTGAGTCTCTAAATGATGTGGACATCCTACAGAAGGGCCGCACTAAGACAGATGCCTGGTGTCAGAGCCATGGCCTCAAGCTGAATGCCAAAAAGTTCATTGTCATCCCCTTTGGTAAAAACTCTGTACCCATGAAGTACTACATAGGCAGCAGTCTACTTAACACCAAATGTGTGATAAGAGACCTTGGGACCCAGGTGGACAGTAGTCTCTCCTTTGATAATCACATTGCCACAGTAGTCAGGAAATCCTTCTATGTGGCACACCTCATCACAAAAGGGTTCTCATCCAGGAAAAATGAGGTCATCGTTCCCCTCTACTCGACACTCATTAGACCCATTATAGAGTACAACGCCCCTTTTAGAATGTACCTCACAAGACATCTGCAGCAGCTGGAAAGGCCACAGAAGTACCTCACAAAGAGGATTATTGGCCTCAAACAAAACTGACCATCTCAAAAAACTCCAGCTTTACTCCATAGCATATAGCCTACTCTGAGGTGATCTCTGCCTAACATATGAAGCTACGTCAAACCCAGAGCTGTTGGACATGCTGCACCTAAAGAAATCCCAATCCCTCCAAGCTACACGCTCTAGGGACCTAAACCTTGTCACCACAATAAATAGGACATGCTGGTTGGATAGATTCCTGTCCCAGAGACTTCCCATACTCTGGAACAAGCTACCCATCTATGTCAAGCAAAGTTCCTCATTAGCACTCTTCAAGAAAAATCTTGATGAGTGGATGGAAAATAGGAAATACACTCCGGGATCACTTCTGTAGCTCTGCTGGACAGTGGCACAGGAAAATAACTTTCTTGGGTGGCGTAAACCAGGGAACCTTGTTGGCTAGACTTACGTAGGCCCTTGGGCCAATAGCCTAGTACCTACCTATGAACCTATGAATGCCAAAACTCCCTCTTAAACCATCTTCTTACTGAATTCCCTTGCTAGATTACTCAAAAATGTCTGCTGTAACCAAGATAGAAATATATGTATACATACAGTCAAAAACTTCAGTACATCCAGGCAAAAGCATAGGCTTCAAAGCTGCAGTACATCTAGGCAAAGGCATAGGCTTCAAAGCTGCAGTACATCTAGGCAAAGGCATAGGCTTCAAAGCTGCAGTACATCTAGGCAAAGGCATAGGCTTCAAAGCTGCAGTACATCCAGGCAAAGGCATAGGCTTCAAAGCTGCAGTACATCTAGGCAAAGGCATAGGCTTCAAAGCTACAGTACATCTAGGCAAAGGCATAGGCTTCAAAGCTGCAGTACATCCAGGCAAAGGCATAGGCTTCAAAGCTGCAGTACATCTAGGCAAAGGCATAGGCTTCAAAGCTGCAGTACATCTAGGCAAAGGCATAGGCTTCAAAGCTGCAGTACATCCAGGCAAAGGCATAGGCTTCAAAGCTGCAGTACATCTAGGCAAAGGCATAGGCTTCAAAGCTACAGTACATCTAGGCAAAGGCATAGGCTTCAAAGCTGCAGTACATCCAGGCAAAGGCATAGGCTTCAAAGCTGCAGTACATCTAGGCAAAGGCATAGGCTTCAAAGCTGCAGTACATCTAGGCAAAAGAATAGGCTTCACAGCTGCAGTACATCTAGGCAAAGGCATAGGCTTCAAAGCTGCAGTACATCCAGGCAAAGGCATAGGCTTCAAAGCTGCAGTACATCTAGGCAAAGGCATAGGCTTCAAAGCTGCAGTACATCTAGGCAAAGGCATAGGCTTCAAAGCTGCAGTACATCCAGGCAAAGGCATAGGCTTCAAAGCTGCAGTACATCTAGGCAAAGGCATAGGCTTCAAAGCTGCAGTACATCTAGGCAAAAGAATAGGCTTCACAGCTGCAGTACATCTAGGCAAAGGCATAGGCTTCAAAGCTACAGTACATTTAGGCAAAGGCATAGGCTTCAAAGCTGCAGTACATCCAGGCAAAGGCATAGGCTTCAAAGCTGCAGTACATCTAGGCAAAGGCATAGGCTTCAAAGCTGCAGTACATCTAGGCAAAGGCATAGGCTTCAAAGCTGCAGTACATCCAGGCAAAGGTATAGGCTTCAAAGCTGCAGTACATCTAGGCAAAGGCATAGGCTTCAAAGCTACAGTACATCTAGGCAAAGGCATAGGCTTCAAAGCTGCAGTACATCTAGGCAAAGGCATAGGCTTCAAAGCTGCAGTACATCTAGGCAAAGGCATAGGCTTCAAAGCTGCAGTACATCTAGGCAAAGGCATAGGCTTCAAAGCTGCAGTACATCCAGGCAAAGGCATAGGCTTCAAAGCTGCAGTACATCTAGGCAAAGGCATAGGCTTCAAAGCTACAGTACATCTAGGCAAAGGCATAGGCTTCAAAGCTGCAGTACATCTAGGCAAAGGCATAGGCTTCAAAGCTGCAGTACATCCAGGCAAAGGCATAGGCTTCAAAGCTGCAGTACATCTAGGCAAAGGCATAGGCTTCAAAGCTGCAGTACATCTAGGCAAAAGAATAGGCTTCAAAGCTGCAGTACATCTAGGCAAAAGAATAGGCTTCACAGCTGCAGTACATCTAGGCAAAAGAATAGGCTTCACAGCTGCAGTACATCTAGGCAAAGGCATAGGCTTCAAAGCTGCAGTACATCTAGGCAAAGGCATAGGCTTCAAAGCTGCAGTACATCTAGGCAAAAGAATAGGCTTCAAAGCTGCAGTACATCTAGGCAAAGGCATAGGCTTCAAAGCTGCAGTACATCTAGGCAAAAGAATAGGCTTCAAAGCTGCAGTACATCTAGGCAAGGCATAGGCTTCAAAGCTGCAGTACATCTAGGCAAAGGCATAGGCTTCAAAGCTGCAGTACATCTAGGCAAAGGCATAGGCTTCAAAGCTGCAGTACATCTAGGCAAAGGCATAGGCTTCAAAGCTGCAGTACATCTAGGCAAGGCATAGGCTTCAAAGCTGCAGTACATCTAGGCAAAGGCATAGGCTTCAAAGCTGCAGTACATCTAGGCAAGGCATAGGCTTCAAAGCTGCAGTACATCTAGGCAAAGGCATAGGCTTCAAAGCTGCAGTACATCTAGGCAAAGGCATAGGCTTCAAAGCTGCAGTACATCTAGGCAAAAGAATAGGCTTCAAAGCTGCAGTACATCTAGGCAAAGGCATAGGCTTCAAAGCTGCAGTACATCTAGGCAAAGGCATAGGCTTCAAAGCTGCAGTACATCTAGGCAAAGGCATAGGCTTCAAAGCTGCAGTACATCTAGGCAAAGGCATAGGCTTCAAAGCTGCAGTACATCTAGGCAAAGGCATAGGCTTCAAAGCTGCAGTACATCTAGGTAAAGTTTTCAGGGCTGCAGCTATTCCAGCAAGCGCTTCACTGTGTCTCTCTCTATGAACTGCTTTCATATCTAATCCTTTTATAACGACACAAAAAGGTTTCATATTTTCACATCCCATTTATAAATAAATCACATTACTTTTACTTTTAACAACTTTCTAGCTGCTTTACTTACTTCCACCAACAGACAGCTTCTCTCTTCATCATTTATTAAAACTTTATATAAAGATTCGTGCACCCTAATCTTCTTTTTCTTATTTTTTTACTACTGTTTTCCTCCACAGAACTGAACCTGGTGCCTACATAAAACCATTCCCCTAATGTAACAAATGCACCTAGGCCAGTATTCAAAGGTATTTAGTTCAGTGCTTAGCACAAATTATCGATGGTGACAACAAAGCACAGGATGTGGGAGATTCTAAGACACAGAGTGGTGACACAGGGTGCAAAATATCGTGGTATGTAGCATGTTAACGATTGCATAATAACATGGAAATGAGGAACTCCATGAAAATAAGCCACATGATACATGTAGATGGCAAGATCCAAAACGGCAGACCAATTCAGAAACAGACAAGGTGCATACTGACTTTTTATGCCAAGAATTATGGTGTATGCGAAGGCAGTGCTGTTTGGATTAGCAGCATCGATAGGTAGCTCCGTGGCATTTGTTGTCAGCTGCCATCACAGCCATAGCCCACACTGTTGCTTGTTAAGATCAACTGCAGAAGCAGTAGAGGAAGCATCTGACACACCAGCAGCTCACTGACCTTTAGATTTCCGAACCGCTTACTTACAAGCAAGGACACTGTAAGGAACATTGCAGAACTGTATCGCTCACAAGTGAAATCAAGGGGGTGTATGCTATGCTCATTGCTATGGACAGTAAGGTATGTGTAGCCTTATCCATCTTAGCTACAGTAACCTCTCAGCAACTTACTGGGGATACCTTAGGTGTATCACAGACATCAGTCTCATGAATCCTAAACCAATCAATGTTATGCTGCATCATGTGGGAGAGTATATCTGGTTCCCCTGGACTTCAAAGCAGAAAACCAGAACCATGCAGCCATTTATGCCCTGGGAGCCATAGACTGCACATACATTGTCAGCAAGGAACCATATCTTCCAAAGGAACTGTGATACAACAGCAGTAAGGCCCTCTACATTCTTAAATTCCAGGTGGTCTGTAGTGTCCAAGTAATGTGTGCATGTATCAACTGTGCAGTTCCCATGATTCACACTTCTAGCACATGTCTGACCCAGAGGCAAAGCTGGCTCATTCAGAGCCCAGAGCTGGTCTCTGATATCACACCCACTGCACTGCAGTTCTATTAATGTTTAGAATTAAGATAGGTTGGTACATACAGAAATGCCAAAGGAATTGCAAATAGTTTGTGAAGGTTGTGGTACATATCCCTATTTGGACTTAACTTCTTAACATATTATAAATGGGAAAACTTGTGTTCCAGTAGGTAGTTCAAATTGTTTTATGAAGGCTATGCTCCATTCTATTAAATGTCCCTGCAATCCATATTATGTGGGTCAAACTAAGCACCCAAAAAGAGAACATATTTTGGAACATCTCAGGGACATATGCAATAGATCACAGAAAATCCCAATAACACTGCACTTTCAGAATGCACATAATTCTTATTCATGTTTAGTTAAGATTTTTTTATTTTACATGTATGTAAAACTGATTTCCAAATGAATGTCTCTGATGTCTTATTGCAAAGAGAGGCTTGATATATTTTTGAATATGATACTTTAAATAATGGTTTAAATAATGAGTTAAATAAATATTGTGTAAATGCGGGTGGGGAAGGGTTTAAAAAGGTTTAAAAGGCTTTGATTGGTTAATTGTTTTGAAGTAATAGATAACTGCTGTATTTAAATATCAGTTTTTCAGAATGTTTTAAGAGCCAGTAAAAAGCTTTCAGCCATAGCTCTTGCTTGCATAGTATTTATTAAAGTTGTATCCAACCAAAGTATGTGCTGTCACACTGTGTCTTGATCCTGATGAGAGTCATTGCTCATGAAGTGGTAATTGCCCAAGAGTTAGAGTGGCAGGCTGTGTGCCCAGAGATGAGAGAAGGGGTAAAACTATGTGAATGTTGGAATGCAGCCAAATGAGGTGTCCCTGATGATAAGCTAGAAGAGAATTGGTGCCCTCGGAATGGATGAGGCTCACGACTGTGGGTGGCAATCTGTCTACCCACAAGTGACAATGATGCCATCTCACCAATAGTTTGTGTACTCTGACATGGCATGGTCTGTGGCTAACTTCCCAGAATATGGAGCAGGCTCAGGGTCACAGAAGGCATGTGCTATGACGGCAAATTGGATGGCATTTGTAGCATATCTCATGGGCGTACCTATGGAGGCAACTGTCTGTTCCTTGTTCCTCTTCTCCATGTCACTGTATCTTCCCTGTCCCTCCTCTCCATGTCATTGTATGTTTGTTGCATGTCTTAAAATCTATGGAGTACACTAACCATCTCCACAATGCTAGAGATAGCAGCTGATATTGCCTGTTCACTGACCTGCACATTCGTTGGTTAATGCTAAGTGTTGTAGCCATATCAGAAATGATCCTGGAATCACTGCAACAGCTAACACTCCCTCGCCCTCCATCTATCCCCTATAAGGGTACCTGCTCCTTAGAGGTGGTCTGCATTTGACATGCTATGCTCATGTGGGATATATGTAGAGCCCATGAGGGAAGTAGATATCTGTCATGCCATAATGAAGCAGAGGAGGGATGTAGTGGTACTATGGGCAGGTCTGAAACCATGCTGAGTAGGTGACAGGATGTTGCTGTCTAGGAGATAGTTTAGCATCTGGGTATGGATGCATTTTTCTAGGATTTTGGCCAGGAGAGAGAGTAAAGCAATGGGTCTGTAGTTATTAAGTTCAGTGGAGGTCCTGCCTTTATGTATGGGTATAACATAGGATATTTTCCAGAGTTTGGGCACATAGTTTTCAACAATTGATCTGTTTATGAGTGGAGATTGGGATATCAATAGCATCTGCTGTGAGTTTCAAGAAATAGCTGGGGAGTAGGTCGGCTGCTGTTGATGAGGTTTTTAGTTTGGAGAGCATGCTTTTGATTGAAGTGGTAGAAACTGTTTTGAGGATAAAGCTTGTATTAGTGTTATTTGTGTTGGGGGGGATAGTGAGGAAGGAACTGTCCTGTGATACTAAGGATAGAATTGAGTTCACAAAGTGGGAGTTGAATTGTGTTTCGATGGGAACTTTAGTGTCAGGGGTGGTTGGTTTGGGGGTAGTCTTTTGGGTGGATTTTAGTAGCTGATTTACATTTTTCCAAAAGTTTTGGGGGTTGTGTTGGTATTTAGTTTGTAATATCATGTAGTAGGATTTTTTTGTCCAGCCTAATGCATTTTTTTGCACGGTTGTGCAGTTCTTGGTACTTAGGCTTTGTTGATTTGTTTTTTTGATAGTAAAGCCAGGCAATGTCTCCAGACTTGAGGATTTTGTTTCTTTACTGAGCCAGGGGTTTGTAGTGGTTCTAACCTTGATTTTGCGCAATGGAGTGACAGTGTCTAAGTGTTGTAGAAATGTTTTGTTGAAATGTGCTACAGCCTGGTCAAGTGGGAGGGTTTTTAGGGGGGTCCAGTCATAGTTACAGAGTAAAGTATTGAGGACTTCAGGAGATATTTTTTTTTTTGTGTTTCTAGTGGATTTATAGTTTGTGGTTTTGCATATGCTTGTTCTACTATGTATAAGGTATATTATGTTGTGGTCACTTAAGGTGTCTGGGAGACTGCCTGTGTGTGGGTACAATGTGGGGTTGTTAGTTAGGACCCAGTCAAGGATGGATTCCCTTTTAGATTTTTTATCACATCTAGTTGGAATTTGGACTAGCTGCTGGTAGCCATGGAGATTTATTAAATTTCTTGGTGGTTCTGATATACAGGTGAACCAATCTAGGTTGAATTCTCCCAGAATAAGGGTTTCTTGTGAGTATGTGGAAGAACACTAGGATAAGAAGTCTTCGAGGTTAGCAGGTGTATTACCAGGTGAAATATAGATCACAATTGTGGTGATGACCTTTTTAGGGTGTAGTTGAAGTTGTGAGATACGTATGTCCCAATTATTGTGGGAGGGGTAGGAGTTTGGTAATTAATGTACAGTTAAGTTGGACTTATACAGTAAGGCAGTTCCACCCCCCTTTACGAAGTAGTCTGTCTTGTCTATAGATATTGTAGCTGGTAGGGAGAACTTCTGAGTTAGCTATGTTTTTATTTAGCCAGGTTTATGTTAAAGCAACTATGTTTGGGGAGTAGTGTGCTATTGTGGCCTGGAGTTCAGATATTTTATTTTTGATTCTTCTAATATTAATATTTAGCATTAAAAGATGGTTGGTTTTGCTGCTGTTGTTGATTTGCCTAGGGATGAAGATAGTGGGGGTGTTATGTTCTGACATTTGTGCAGGAGCAGTGTGTGTGTTGGACAGGATGGATTTGGGCCTGGGTTGGGCTGGATATCCCCACTTATGGTGAGCCTGGTGTTAAAATGGTGATATAGATGTTGGAGTTTGATGATGAGTGTGAAAAAGTATTGTGTTTTTTTTTAGAGTGGGAATGAGAGCATATGTGTTTAGTTCTGAATTGGTCTGTTATGTAGTTCTTGAACAATTGTGGGCAGATATTATTATAATGTGCGGTGTCTGTATATGAGAATGCATAATGTAGTGTTGTGCCACTAAGTTTAGGCATATTGCTAGAGTGATAACTTGTGGAGTTATAAAGAATTATGAGAAGGCAGACTAGCCTTAACTGTGTGATAGACATGGTTATAAAGTTTAAGTTGGTTCTAGGTGGAGGTCTGGATAGGAATTATAGGGTTACACTATATGTGGATGGGTAAGTAATGTGGGGTGATGTAAATAATGCCTAGTGGGAATGAGAGTGGTTGGAAGTATTTTGGGGTGGAGCAAGTTGGTGTGGTGTAATGTGATCTGACTTGAGGAGCTGTGATTGATGGAGGTGATATGAGGTTGAGCTGTGGGTGTGGCTGTGATTACTATAAATGTAGAGGTAGTGGGGGCGGGAGGAAATTGGGGGCAGGGCAGGGGAATCAAGAGAGCCCGAGTGTTAGCGAGGATGAATGGAGCAGGGCAGAGCCCACCAAGACAAGAGTAAAAAGTAAGTGTTACTTTACAAATATGAACACTTTAAACAAATTCCTGAGGTCTAATGGCTTACCAGCAAGCAGAATTCAATTGCTGAAGAGCACTTGTGTCCTGGTGGGAGACTAGAAATTTAAAGATGGCTCCATGCTCAGCAGGATTCTAATATAGACTTAGTATTGGGGGAGGGGGGTAGCACAAGGGGTGTAAACCAGGTGGAATGCAAAGAAACCAGTGAAACCAGGGAGGCAATCAGTGGAAATCTATCAGTGTAGACCTCAGAGGGGGTAAGTAATAATTCAAACTCTACCTCTAAAGTGAAGGAGAGAAGAGACAGCAAAGTTTATTAATGTTGGGAGTGTGTCTTCACTATAATGATCCATACATTTTCCTGCCATGGAGCATCATATCAGAAACTCTTCAGCAAACCTGTTGCAGAGACTTGTTATGGCCACCCCCACAGCATTCACATTCCATGGCAAATCTAGTCACAGTATTGCCCATTTGTGATGCCTTTGTGTGGAAGGCATATGCCATGTGTGTGAGTGGCCAACTGTATGTTTTTGCTCCTAGGTAGTGAAGTTTTCCAAGTAGCATCTCCCTCAGGTGGCCATACCAGCACATGTAAACCTCTAGACATACCATGTTGCTCAGTGAGTTTGTATAATATGCTGTGGGATTCCCATACTTATGAGCACAGCCCTCATTTATGCACATGTTGATTAGTTAGTGGTAGTTACTGCTATGCCTGGACCACCTCTATTTCCTTATTTTTGTCATGGCCATGGCCTCCCCACTTTATGCACCTATTAATTAGCTGCAATTAGTGCTATGCCCCCCCCCACACACACACACACACACAATTAAATATTGTAGTCATGCCTCAACATGTGGAACTAGAACTCCAAACCTCTTGCAGCACGCCCTTCCCAAGAATTGCATTATACAGAGGTCCCCCACCACCCCACAGCCATAGACAGGCAGTCAACCCTCTTACCCGAGCTCCTGGTTACATGTACATCAAACCATTGGTCTCAGAATGACTGACATCTAAGACAGAGATTGTTGTTCTTGCTGAGGTAATTTACTAGGCAGAACTCCTACCTTACCTCTGTAGATCTGCAGTTATACAGAAATGTGACTAAAATTCCTCTGTTCCATAGCTATATAGTAAAGATCAGTGTTAGTAAAATGGCACCAGCACTTTATGTCATACTATCAAGTCCTATTGGCATGGTAATTATGCTAAAGGAGCACTTAGTGCCATTTTTCCTGAATCACTACTATAGTGCATTGTGCTTCCCAGATACGGTGATGGTAGCCATCCATGTCACAATGACCACAAACCATGTGACCACTATGCTCATGCATACAGCCTGTATAGGGCAGTAGTACCATAATGCAGTGCCATATACATTCCTAGCTTCATAGTCCAGTGCTAGGGACCTACAGCAGTGCCACAGTGCAGCAACACATGATCCACAAACAGGGCTAAAAGTTTGCTCTTCGAACAGACTTGAAAGTGACCACAGCTACTTCAGGTATTGATCCTTGCAGACGGTGGATACCTGGTATGAGCTTACCAGAATAGTGACCTGTGTTGGCATCATTGCAGTGTTCTGAAGTGGAGGCAGAGGTCAGGGAGAGAGACAGACATGTACCTTAAGCATTATTTTCAATACTATCACAGAAGGCAAGAGTGACTCTAGCAGCAGCAAGGTGTGCATGACATCTGTGCCAGTCCATGTGTAACCGAGACTGTTTCTAGCATGTGTGTGTAACTATTTTTTTCCTATTATGCTGTCCATTTGCAGGTCCAGCTGTGGAAGCAAACAAAGAAGTATACTCGCACTCACCTCTGTCTACACTAGGCAATACCTTCAGGGCAAGTTCACCTGTGAACACCAAGGCTGACACTCATGGGGGTGGGGGCAATGATTACCTATATATAGAGATATATATATATATATATATATATATATATATATATATATATATATATATATACATACATATATATATATATATATACATATATATATATATATATATATATATATAAATAGATAGATATAGAAAATGGAACACTTTCCCTAAAAAAAAAATACCCTTCCTCCTCCCTTTTCCTTTCATACCTTATGGCTACAATTTTGTGTTTCCCTCTGCTTGCTCTTCAGTTGTTTCTTGCTTTCTTGTGTCTGCCATTTCATTTTCATTTATATGATAAATAGGCTTGGCACTTTTGCTGGGCAAACCCACAGTAATCTGTTGGCTTCTATGCTGCCACTGTTGTGCTGAATGCGAGCGAGATGCAGCTATACATGCACTGCCTCAGCCATGCTTACCTGCCATCATTGTGGTGTACATCACATCAGTCATACACCCTTACGTAGTGCCACTCCTACTGTTAGCACTACTCTTTTTAATTATGCTGACCTTTGCTCTGACTGTTGGCGCTATTCTTTGCCTGATTCATATCTGATTAGCTATGCGGCCCTTCACACAGCAACTCCATCAAGAAGTCCATCTATTCTTTTTCATTAAGTTATTAAATGCATTTATATACATATATTTTCTGTGTCCGTCTCTGTCTTTTATTTTATTCCCTGCATATGCACATAAATTTCAGTTCATGTGCTTTAGAAACCTCCCAGAACAAATGTATTTTCTGCCTTCTACTGATGTCTGTAAACAATGCTTAATCGTGTATTTTAGAGCAAAATTGTTTGAACTAACATTTTCAGCTGTTTCGTGCATGACATAAAAAAAACTTTTATTTCAGTGTTTTTGGCATTTCACCAAAACTAGAAATACCAGGGTTTCTACTGTACCTTCATCAATACCTATTAAAATAGTTACAAGATAAAAAAGACAAGCATAATTCAGTAACACAGATTTTTAAAGATTTTACAATAGCATTGCAGAGGTCACAACACAGCACAGTACTAATTTCATCTTTTTTTTAAAATATTTTCCATTTTTTTTATTTAAAGAGGTACTTAATATAATTATGTTGTCTGGGTGCAATCCCCAAATTAGCTATATTTCCTTCCCAATTAAGTATAAACCATGTGTAACTGACCAAAATGACCATATCCTTTAGTGGTTTCAGTTTATGCTACTAATTTTTAACAAAAGGAAATGGTAATTCTGCAATAGTATAGGAAGCCCTATACATAAAATGTCCAGGTCTCCAGTCTGATAAAAACACAAGTAATTCAATTTAGTTCTTCACACTGATAATTTTTTAGTGGTGGAACCACATTGTCTGAAATGTTTCATACAAAAAAGACATGGCAAGATCTTTGCTGTCCATTTCCTGCTTTCACATCAAGAGTAAAAAAGATGTTAGCAAACAAAGTGTGAAAGTTGTAGCATTCCCCTCAAAGAAAAGAGGATATTTATACCTTTGATGTGAAACAAATCTTGCAAACATGTTCAGGCTATTAAAATCTAATGGAAGACAAACTGCAATAGCTTATAAAACAATAGCAACAGAATAATTATAAAAGCACGTATGAATTGAGTTTTCATTTTGTGTTTTAAATACCACAAAATAATTGTTTCAGTTACACACACACACACACACACACACACACACACACACACACACACACATGTTGATCTTGATCCTGATAATCAAGACTGCTTAACTGTGATCAAATGATATTACCTACTGGGAAGTGATGGTGTTCATCTGCTTACTAACACAATCATCTGTCCCGCTCAGCATAACCATTTTATGACAGTGTACATCTCTGATGTTTGCCTGTGATCATATAATAGTATCTTTGCCCACAGTAATATGTTTTAGCTTGTTTCAAACACAGATACATACACACGTGCGCGCCCACACACACACACACACATACACACACACACACTTTGCACCTTATGATCATTTAACTGTGAGTGACAGAAACTGTTGAGGGAGTTGGTGTCAGCTGCTTGCACACACAGAACCTATCACCCTAGTCCCAAATACCCATATGATGGCAGGAGGCCCAATCACATTACAAATAAAATAATGTATCTTATTACGTCTGCTTGTAAAGCTTGCCCCTTAGCACTATACTGTAGTTCAACAAACATGCAGATCTGCCAAGATAAAGATTAGATTCCGGAAATGCCAGAGCAGTGATGGCAAACATTTTGGGCTTGGAGTGTCAAAAATTTGGAAAATGCCTATCTTGACTCTGCATGTGTGTCACCCCCCCCCCGAACAAACGAGAAACAATTCTTTATATATTCATTTACTTAAAAAATACAGTCCAGTCACGTGTGCTGCTATGTATTATAAAAGTACAAGAGAAATCAGTTACTTACGATAGAGAAAATGATATGCGCACTGATAATTGGGCTTAAAACAGTGCATCAAAAATTAAACAACTTTTAATAGTAATTTTGAATTGGAACTGAAAAAATATGGACCACATTGCATTTGATTTGCTTAACATCAATTAATGACTTTTATGTTGCCGAGTTTTAATAGAGTGCATGTCATGTATTTCTTGTGTTTTTGTTCATTCAGTTTCTTTGGTAAGTTGGAGAGCGCTGGTGTGTCACCCAAAATGTCATGGTGTGGTCACCTTTGACACGCGTGTCATAGGTTTGCCATCACTGTGCCAGAGTGTTGGTGGTACTAAGGAATAGCATCATGTACCAGGCAGTTTTACCAGTAATTAAAAAGCTAGATGAGGTTTAGGAGTGATACAGTCTGTTTGTAACACACACACACACACACACACACACACACACACACACACATATATATGTATATATATATATATATGTGTGTGTGTGAGTGTGTTTTTTATATATATATATATATATATATATATATATATATGGATCTACTTCACTTACCCAAAAAACCACATCACCGACATTCACTTCACCGAGTCGAATACACCGACAAACCAGAAGACCGACATCCGGAACACCGACAGCCCAACCTGAGGTAAGTAAACGCTTGTCCATCCTGAAAAAAAAAAAACAAAACTAAACCCACCCATCTGGGGGCTTCACCCCTCCCCCAACTAAATATACCAGCTCTGTGATTGTACTACTGTAGGGGTAAGTGGCAAAGTTCAACAGGATAGCCAAGCGGTTACTTACCTTGAGTCGAAATGTCGGTGTTCTGGATGTCAGTCAGGGTAAGGTGTTTACAACTAATCTTTAAAAGCATTTATTGTGAGCTAAGCTATTAGGCTAAATATACTGCCATTAAGGTCCTGACTATGGTCTCATCATTTCTCACTGAAAATGTTACAGTGCAGCTGGATGTAAAAGCCACTATATTATTGACTATCAGAATGCAATATTTTATTATATCTATTGAAAGATCACAAATTGTATTCTGGATTTTTATGGCATATGAAAATTCACATTTTATAAGTGTACAGTTATGATGTTACTCTTGACTGAGGCCTCTATGCCACTGAAATATGTCATTGTATCATTGGATTTCTGTGGTTTATGTCACTGTGATGTGGATTGCTATGATTTATGTCATTGTCATATGGATTTCTGCAGTTCAGGTCCTTGTGATTTGGATTGCTGTGTTTTATGTCATTGTAATGAGTATTTCTCTGGTTTATGTAATTTCAGAGAATTCTGTGGTTTATGTCATTGTGATGTGGATTGCTGTGGTTTGTGTCATTGTGATGAGGATTTCTGTGGTTTGAAAACCGTACTTTTGCTGAGCCGTTATCAGCCTGTGGTGTAATAGGTTATTGCTCCCTTGGCCACGTATAACCACTGTTCCCTCACTTCTAATTCTTTAATAAAGAATAATAAAAATGTTATTTACTTCCAAGTGTATCGGGATATTCAATCACTTTATGTAAGTAACTAAACACATTTTGCACCTGTATTTAATTAAATGCATCCAAATGTATCCCCTTTGTTCAAAAGTCATCTGATACTAAACAGTAAACAATTTTCATTTACTACATATATTATTATTATTTTACTGTGCTTTTAAGATTGTAAATCACCGAACAGTGAACTATTATCATTTGACGAATAGGTTATTATGTTACTGTGCTTTTAAAATGCTGAAGTAACACCAGCACCCCCTTCACCAGGCACATAATGATCCCAATAGCTAGAAGCAACAGCTAGAAGTAATCCATCACCTGCACTGAATGAGAGGCTGCCAAGTCTCCCACAGCTATATAAAGATGTGAACCCTTCTCTTTGCACTACCATCAAAGTGGATAACTAGTCAATTAAACGTTTTTTCCTGCTCTGAAGTTCTTGACTTGTAATACTGGCAGTATGATCTACTACTTTATAATCTAGCTACATGTCCTGGCTTTTAGATCTGTGATACACAATCCATTGTGGAACAGATAAGGTGGAATATTGCTCCATAACTTAGCATTTTGATCTAGTTAATTGTAGAAGGTTCTCAATATGAGAGTGGAGGTTTCAGTAAGAATATAATTGGATACTAAGTTGGTTAAAGATGGACAGGTATATGGTTTGTATATGTTTTGTGAGTGATTTTAATTAGTTTAGTGACATTAAGTAATAGAGTTCTAACCAGTTGTTTCTCAGAGCAATGCAGTAATGGGCTTGACTTGTAATGTTAGCTGCAGATTTGACAATATTGTTGCATGCATTTTTCAATTTATGAAGGTGAGATTTAGGGATGTTAGAATGGAGGAAGAGCATAGCAGTGTGGGATAGAGAAGTGTTTGGGATGTGTTCAGGTGAGCAGTCTTTGTTAAATAAATGTTGGATCTGTATAGCATGGCCAAATTGTTATTTCTGACTAAAGTGACATAATCTATATGTCAAAAGTTCAGTTCTGATCAAAAATTACTCCTAGGAGTTTTGCCTGGGTAAACTTGTTGAGTTTGTTTGTTGCACTTAGAATAGCAATTTGACCTGCACTGAACAGTAAAAACAGTAAAAGAAAAGGTAAAAGTAACCATCCGTGCAAAAAACTCATTAAAGTCTGGCTGATGGGATGTTGAACTGAACTGATTTATACCATTCCAACTCATAAATGTGAAGAAAACATATCTGAATCGAATCTTTGCCCTTTGTCACTCAACATTTTTTCAATCAATAATTCATTGTTTGCAAATCATGTTTAAACACCTTTATTAAATTCCTACACTTTGAACAATGACAGGGGGCATTAAATAATAGAAAACTATACACTGTAAATATTTTTCATTATTTTCATGTGTTATACATATATACCTGGGATGCATTAACACCTACACTAAGTGTACACCATTCTGAGAAAATGGACAACACAAGCGTAACTCAAACCTTCTTTCTTCTAATTTTAGTTTTCCAACTGATTATACTGAGGGGGTTCATAAAGGTTATCTACATGTACACTTAATGTAGTCTTTGAGTGACTAGAATGCATGAAAATGTGATAGGGATGTTCTTAAATACAGATTGTATACATTTAGTGTATAGTTACTGTGGAATTAATGTAGGCATTAATGAATCTGACCTGTTTTCATTTTTTTAACAATTATCATTTACTCCATTACATAAATTGCTATGGTCCTGCCTTTCCTTAAACCTCACACCTTTTCGTAAACATTATTATGCATGTACTGTTCCCACAAATTCCATTTCTTTCTATGTAAACTGTTCCTCCCCTTTTATAAAAATCCCACCTCCATTTATAAATAAACTCACCAAATCTGGACATAAATCATGTCACCAGATGGTTAAAGTGGGTAAATCCAGATCCAGCAAGAGGCCAGTTACTAGTGGTGTGCCACAGAGCTCAGTTCTAGAACCACTTCTGAACAGAATATACTTATCTGTAGTCAAGACTAATGTGGATGGCCTCTGGATAACAATGTCTGCCGGCGACTGCAAGGTGGGGGCAATCATTGAATCCCCCAGTGATGTAGATATCCTTTAGAAGGGTCAAAATCAGACAAATGATTGGTGCCAGAACCAAGTCCTAAAACTAAATGTGATAAAAATGCATTATCATACCCTTTGGGAAGTCAAATATCCCTGCAATTTACAACATCAATACCACGCCCCTAAGAGTAGACTCAGAGATGAGACATCAAGGTATGCAGATAGACAGCAGCCTAAACTTTGACTGCCATGTGTCCACAGTAGTGAAAAAGTCCTTCTATGTGGCACAATGTATAAGTAAAGGTATGGCATCCAAGAAATTATAGTCCCACTGTACTCAGGCCTCATTAGACCAATGATCAAGTACAATGTGCCATTTGGCATGTACGTGACTAGGCAGTCACAGCAGCTGGTGCGACCTCAGAGATTCCTCACAAAGAAAATACAGGATGTAAACAACATGTACTATGCAGACAGACAAAATCCCTATCCCTTTACTCTGTCTCCTACTGACTCTTAGGGTTGACAAATCCACCCTGATGGAGCTGCCACACATCTGCAAGTCAAACTACATAAGGGTCACCCAGTCTCGGGATCTAAACTTAGTAAGCGACACAAATAAAACATGCTGGAGAGACAGATATGTGGCTCAGAGTTTGCACCTTCTTTGGAACAGGCTTCTTATTCACATTAAGCAGAGCCCTTCCCTGGCCTTCTTAAAATTCAATTTGGATCAATGGATGAGGAATTGCAAATTCACACCTGTGGTAGCGCCTATGTCCCTTATGGACAGGGGCAATATGTAAGATACTCAAGGGATAGGTACAAATCAATGCCATCCTCTTGCCACCAGAGGCTATATATTGGGTAAAATCAGATTATGTTGGTTAGGCTTGTAAGAGCTCTTAAGCCATTAGCTTAGTAATCTCCTAAGAACCTATGAATTCTTTTAGTTTCATTTTCTTTTAACTGCTTTTTTGGCATCTAGTAGAATTAAACTTACTATGTCTAGTTAATTCAGTTCCTATATCCCAGCTCAAAATAATTATTTCCTTAGTTACAATTATTTCCTTCCTTAACATTTCTGATAAAGTACACTGTACTGATTTTTTTAAACTGCAACTCACTACATTCCCAAAATATGTTACTAATTACCTTTATCTTTCCCATCACACATTGAGCCTACCTGAGGAACAATTCTCTAAAGTCTGCTTGATATATAAAATAAAATTCTAAATGTGCTGAACTTTATTGCATACTTGGGAGACATTCAGATGTCTTCCCACTGTCCCTTTGTATACTGCCATTCTAGTCTCTCTTCCCAATCGTGTCTAACCTTATGTGATTGATTTTTATCGTGTCTAACCTTATGCGATTGATTTTTATCTTGTCTAACCTTATGCGATTGATTTTTATCTTGTCTAACCTTATGCGATTGATTTTTATCTTGTCTAACCTTATGCGATTGATTTTTATCGTGTCTAACCTTATGCAATTGATTTTTATCTTGTCTAACCTTATGCGATTGATTTTTATCTTGTCTAACCTTATGCAATTGATTTTTATCTTGTCTAACCTTATGCGATTGATTTTTATCGTGTCTAACCTTATGCAATTGATTTTTATCTTGTCTAACCTTATGCGATTGATTTTTATCGTGTCTAACCTTATGCGATTGATTTTTATCTTGTCTAACCTTAGGCAATTGATTTTTATCTTGTCTAACCTTATGCGATTGATTTTTATCGTTATCGTCCAGTATTTTATATGCCGTACTATGTACTCATTTTGTAACAGCATCTTCTGTTCTAGACTCAACTAAAAACTTTGCTAGAGCTGGACTTTCATTCAGCACTCCAGTCTCTTTGCCTGTACTCTGGTATTAATCTTTGCTAGGGAAGGCAGTCTCTAACCTGCAGTACAACCTTCTGCTTGGCCTTATCCTACCCTATTACCTCTCCCTCCTTAGGTTTTGGCACCCAATCCACTGGTTCAGTTACTAAATTTCTGCAGTAAATTGCAGACCACTCAAGCCTATTTTCTATGCTTGTACTTGCACTTATCCCTTTTAGAAAAATCTCTTTTCTTCATCCACATGTTGACATACATCTTAAAATATTTTCAGCTACTTAATCAATACAATATTCCATATGGTTGTTTTGTTATTCTGTTTAAGGGACGCAAAAACCCTTCTGTCTCCTTATTTCCTGAACTTCTGCACGCCCATATCATCAGCATTCTTTTCCTCATTGATTTGTAACCTTCTGCTTGTGCTATGTATATAAGCCAACATTGTGGAACTCCATAGTATGCCTTCAAACCAGGTCATCTAAACCACCTTGTTCTATGAGTAGAAAAAACATATCTAACTTAACTCTTGCCTTCTTCCACTCCCAAATAAATTCCTTAAACTTTTTTATTTTTTTTTGGTCCACAACTTCTCTTCAGGTTGATAAAAATAAACCTGGCCTGTATAGAAAACTAAAGGAACTGGAAACACTCACTGATTTTATAGTACCATCCATATCCATAGTTGACAGCTTCCAACTTCTCAATTTTTGTATTATATTTTATTTAGTCTTCCCACATATCATTGAATGCCATAATATAAATCTTTTTAATCCATATGTCTAATATATGTTATACTGTCATGTCCCTATAAATATAGGCAGCACTGATTAAAGTCATGTTTGGGTACATAGTTTACCTTAATTTACTTTATTTCTTTCAAAATGTTCCACAACCTTGAAATGTTCTTTTCTAGATTTATCAATACCACCTATAAATAAAGCTATTTTTCTTTTGTACCATAGCAGTTATATCCTTGAATTTGTGAGTCGCGTATGTTATTGCCAGTTACTCTTAAGTATAAAGCAAATGACAAAGGGAAAGATGACATCTCTACCTGGTTTCTCTGTTCAAACTCAGCTTATCTGAAAGGAACCCTCCCTGAATCTTCAGATATCTTTCTAATTAAACCTGTTATTCTGTTGGGGAATGCAAATGCTGCCAATCCCCTGCTGTTAAAATCCCAGCTGACTGTTGATGCAGACCCATCAACAATAGCAGTGCTCTTTTAGTTACAAATATCTCTGTTTATCTGAAGTGTTTGTTTGGCCTATTTTCTGTACTCTGTCTAAATATTGTTGATCTCTGTCTGCCGTTTATTTTCCCTCACACCTGCCCAATCGTTGTGTTCTTAAACTTGGTCACTTTTCAGTTGCCCGCCCCTACTATAAACCTGATTTTGGACACTCCTCCCAGTCCCGTCTTATCAGCTCATTCTACTGAATACAGAGAGATCATTCAGGAAGGCCCCCCCCCCCTTAGTTTCTCAGCCTTGAATTATCTTCTGTTTCCTCCCTTCCCACTTAACCTAAAAAAATTGTACTCTATTCAGCTGCTTTTACTGTATTTGTGTTTAATCCTGCTTTATTACTTTATTTTTGCTTTATCTTTGCTTATCTTTGCTGTTTGTTCTTAAAAGTATTCAATTGCATTTATTCTGCTGCATTTATTACTGCTTGTTAGTAGCCTGATTAAATTGTAACCTCTAAGCATTTAGGATTAAGCACTTGGGCTTCAGGCCAGTTGTTTTACATTAGGAAGGTTTGTGGTCTACACTCTTGTGGCAGGAGACGTAGCTTACATCCTTCTAAGTTTCAAATTGCTAGATGAAGGTTTGTTGTGTTTGTTATTTTAAAAGTGTGTTAGTTCTGGTTTAAGCACTTGAGCTTCAGGCCAGTTAGTTTGCATTAAGAAGGCTTGTGGTCTGCACTCTTATGGGAGGAAAGGGTAGTTTCTGCCCTTTTCAGCTGTGATTGCTGGTTGAAGGCTTATTGTACTTGCTTATTTGAACTTTTTTTCCCTGAAATGGGTGCACTTTGTTTTCTGTAGCATAGACTATATTCAGACATGCTAATTCTAGCTCTGTTTGCATAACTTGAGCACTAAACCAGGCCATCTTTTGTTGGAGAGGGTTCCCCTGCACCCTAGTAGCAGGAGTGTGTGGTTAGAATTCATCTGATTGAAGGTTGCTGGATCAGGGCTCAGTTTTGAGCTTTTTTATTGGTTAATTTGTTTAGATCAGTTTTTGCTCATTTGCTACATAGCACCGTGCACTGCCATGCAGCAGTGGACACCATTGTTGGTTATAGACGCAAACAATTTTGCCTGCAAATGTTCCCTTAGTACTCTGCTAGTCCTCCATCGGTGAGTTCTCATGGTGGTCCCTCACTGACAGGAGATACTTTCAGTGAAGCTCCTGAGGTATCAACACAGATCCTACCCACTAGCCCTTCATATTTTTTGTCCACTTCTCCTGTCCTCTACTTTACCTGCGCCTTCCTGGCCTCTCCCGATTTTCTCAACACATCAACTTACCTAGCATTATGGATGGACAATTTCCCACAGTTTTTCCAGCCAGCATGGTTGACTTGAGCATCCTGAGGCAATGTAGCAATTGCCTAATGTACACTGACAACCCACTTTTTCTAGTCCAGACAAATTCATTATGTGAGAGATGCATCTCTCACTCACCAGTCAGTCCATCTGATACTAAGCAGGCTGTCAGTAGGCACACCTCACATCCTGCACCTACCAAACCAACAACACATAAACCTACATATGCAGAGGTCCTTACAAGAAGCTTACATAAACATCAGAGGCCTCCCAAACACAAACACGCTTCACATAATACAGCCCCTGCAGAACATACTACAAATAATATATCACACACCAGTATCTCACCAGTCAAGCCCCTAAGGTATAACACAAAAACAAACATCTTAGTCATAGGCGACTCAATTGTGAGAGACACAGATGTCCTTCTCACCAGGTTGGATAAGGAAAAGCTCATTTTCAGTTGTCTGTCAGGTGCCAGGATCTGCCACATCACACACACAACACACTCAAGTCTCTCAACAACAGGCACTGTTATGACTCCGTCAAAGTCCATGTTGGTGTGAATGACTTGAGAGGTACTTCACTGGACAGTATGAAGAGAGACATGACTGAGCTCAGATTTTGAGTCTCAGGCAGGTATGTCCCTAGCCTTAAGCAGCAAATTTTACCTTTGCCTAGGATGATACCTCAATACAAACAAAAAATGATTGACTTTAACAATTGGCTTTGTTTCTGGTGTCATTCAAAGGGGATCCAGAATCTCTCAACCTGGGATGAGGCTATAGAACCCCCTCCATGAATCAGGACATCCATTCAGCCTACTTGGATTTACTTGAGTCAACCAAGATACAACCAAACACCCTGGTTTTGGTTGACTTTAATTACCCATCCATAGACTGCGTAAATTATACGTGTTCTAACTCACTTGTTCAAGGGTTCCTGCACTTCTTTAACTTCAGTACCCTGGACCAGCTGGTTGTCACACTCACAAGGGGCTCAATCATTCTGGACCTGGTGCTCACCAACATAGGGGACCGGTGCACACACCCAGTGTTTGGCCATCCCTGGTGAGATCTGATCACAAATTAGTCTCGCTAGAAGTAACTATAATACAATACCCCCCCTTAGCAATGACTAGACTAAAAAACTTCTCCAAGACTAATTACAACCTCTTATGTGATGGCATAAATAGCTTCATAGCCCTTCCCCCCACAGATGGAACAGAAATCTATGCTGAGTTAAATACCAATGCTTTATACAAGCATCTGTACAATTGTAATGACTCTGCTGTACCTGATAGGACCAAAGCAAGATCATCAAAAAAAAACGAACCTGGCTGGTGGACAACTGCCATTAATAGGCTATATAACGGGAGAAAGAAATTGCTGTCTAAAAGTAGGAAGGAATCGTCTCAAAACTGGAAACATGCCCTCGTCAACTTAAACAAGCAAATAAAACTCCTAGTCAAGTCCTCCAAAGCTAACTACAAATTCAAATTAGCTTCCCTAACTAAGGATAACCACAAGGCATTCTTTAGTTACATCCGTAACCTCAAAGGTAAGGCCCAGATTTGCCCTGAACTTTTGGTTAATGGTACTACATATATAGAACTTGTGGATATAGCAAACCTGCTGGTTGACAGGTTCAGTGAAAACTTCACTCCCCTGTCCCCACCACATATACCCCAAAGCATCCCTAAAACCTGTCCCCTGCCTAGTATCTCTGAGGAGCAGGTCTTAAATGCTCTCTTCAATACCAAACACATAGCATCTGTGGGACCAGACAATATCCCAGGCTGTATTGTACATGGGTTAAAACAGGAATTAGTATCACCATTGAGCACGCTTTTCAATCACAGCCTAAGTACTGGTTTTAGCCCAGTGGAATGGAAAACCGCTAGCATCATCCTTTTGCACAAAGGCGGTGCATCCACGGGCCCCAGAAACTATAGACCCATTAGCCCAACCAGCCTTATCTGCAAGGCCATGGAACAACTCATCATGGACCTTATTAACAAAGATAAAGGTAATCTCCAAATGCTCGACCCTCACCCAGTTTGGCTTTGTCAAGGGGAGATCATGCCTGTTAAACTTGGTGGACTCACTGATAGAACTCATATGGTCAAAATCAGGGACTCCACCTCCTCCAGCAGATGAATAACCAGTGGTGTTCCATAGGGATCAGTTCTGGGACCCCTACTGTTCAGTATCTACTTCTCCAAAGTACTTGCTAAACCTAAAGGACTGTAGCTGACGATTGCAAATTGGGAGCGATTACTGAAACCCCAAGCGATGTCAACATCCTGCAAGAAGGTCTTATGCAGACTAATGACTGGTGCCAATGTCATGGTCTTAAACTTAATGCAAAATATGCATTATCATCCCCTTTGGCAAGAGTGACGTTCCTGCAAACTACTACATCAGTGGTGAGAGATCTGGGCACACAGGTTGACAGCAACCTTAACTTCGATCACCATGTCTCCCTGGTGGTAAGAAGAGCATTTTATATTGCTCATCTCATAAGTAAGAGCATTGTCTTCAGGAAAAAAAAGAGGTTATCACCCCCCGAACTCTTCTCTCATCAGGCCAATAATAGAGTATAATGCTCCCTTTATGTTCCTTTCCAAACACCTGCAGCAATTGGACAGACCATAGAGGTTCCTTACAAAGAAATTTCAGGGTCTTCAAGATCTGTCTTATGTGGACAGACTGAACTCATTGTCACTTTACTCTGTGTTGTACAGACTGCTCAGACGTGACCTGTGCCTTGCATATAGAGCAATCTCTGACCCAGCTTTAATGGAAATGCTGCATATTCGCAAGTCAAATAGCACACAGGTCACTCTCTCAAAGGATCTTACCCTGGTAAGTGACATCAACAGACCTTATTGGAGAGACAGATTTGTCTCACAGAGGTCACTCCATCTTTGGAACAAGTTTCCTATTCATGTTAAACAAAGCCCCTTGTTGGCCCTATTTAAGCACAATTTAGACGATTGGATGGGTAACTGGAAATTTACCCTGGGGGTTCCACATGTGTCCCAATTGGACAGGGGCAATAGGTGCTGATTTTAGCATCTGTTTGAACCAGTAACCCTTGGGAACATGGGTTGAACTTGGCTACACTTTTAAGGGCCCTGGGGCTGTTTGCCTAGTAACCTCCTATAAACTCTGCTTCCCCCTGGATCATCATTGTTTTACTGATATTGTCAAATGCTTGCATCCCCTCTTCAAAACCATAGTAATGCATATCTGTTAATTTTGGCAACACCTTTGCTATTTTCTTAGCTAGTATAGACATAAACACTTTATAATTATGGTTTAAAATTGAAATTGGTCTGTATGAAGCATGGTCTGAAGGGGTTTTGCTCTCTTTTAACAATAGAGCCACCACAGCTTTCTTCCTAGATGCTGGTACTGCCCCTTCTTCTAAAATATTGTTAAAAAACACTTCTAGCTGTTTATCACTTTCTTCCCTCCTAACTTCCTCAGGAATACCATCCTTTCTTTGAGACTTCTATTGTAACTGACTATACATCACCATTTTATCTAATTCCTTTCTATCTTAGGTTTTCATTCTTGAACCTCATCTTCCTCTAACCTTGGTACAGTTAAATCTTCCAGAAATAGTTCTATTTCTGCCTTCTTGGTTTCCCATTCCTCTACTTTATATAATTTTTACAGAGAAATGCCAACATATCTCTAATACATCTATAGCATCTCATGCTATTTTGTTTTCTTGTCATTGCCTCCCAAGTTCAACAAAAATCTTTTCTACTTTCTGTTGCTTAAGTCTTTGTGATAATAGTTTTTATGCTCTAGCATTATTTTCAAAAATACTAGCTTAACAGCAGCCTTTCTAAACTCATGCATATTATCCAAATGCTCCCTTTTTTCCCTTTACCACACAACAATTGCTCCTGTTCTTTTTCTGTGACATTTCAGTTATTCTGTAATACTTTAGCCTGTAAATAATGCCCATTACTTCTTTCCCATACCTCTTTCTCTCTTATATCTACCATGTTCAAATTCCATTTTCATTTTATCACATTCGATAGTCTTCCCTTCTGAAAAAATTGTATTTTCCTTAATTACACCTGAATTATTGCCACTACCCATTCCTTAAATGAGTCTCTATTTATCAAGTAGGCCAACACAGAGGACAAAAACGTTAAATCTTATCAATAAATAGTTTGACTGTGCATTTCAACCTGTCTGTAGTTTTTTTCACTTTTTTAGTTTGGTTGTGGCTGAGGGTGTTTTTT
Organism: Protopterus annectens; assembly: GCF_019279795.1. NCBI lineage: Eukaryota > Metazoa > Chordata > Ceratodontiformes > Protopteridae > Protopterus > Protopterus annectens. The sequence goes on from NC_056743.1 coordinate 896,899,202, forward strand.
TTCCATTTATTTTGTGTTTTAAACAATTAAGTTGAAAGTGCTAGTTTCTCATTTTTACTTAATTACCATGCAACTTTATCTTAGTCTTTATTCGTATGTAACCTGAAATATGTGTTACAAAACTTTCAATTAAATACCTATGTTCCTGAGAAATAGAATTTGTATCCAGCCTAGTGCAGTTATGAGAGAATAATATATACATTTGAAATAATTTCCTGGTACTAAATTCACATCTTCCATTAAAAAAATTCTCATATATGTCCTCAGAAATGTACCTTCTTAGGAACAGGATCATAGGAAGTTACTAGGCTATTGGCCCTGATGCCCTTACAAGCCTAGCCAATAATTTAGCTCTTGGTCTGATGAGTCAGCACCCAATGCATTTGTCCAGCAGGGACACAGGTGGAATCCCAGGAGTGTATTTTCTGTTCCCCATCCAGTTATCCAGGTTGCGCTTAAAAAGGTTTAATGAGGTACGCTGCTTGACATTTAGTGGGAGTCTATTCCACAGAAGGGAGAGTCTCTGGGGCACAAATCTGTCCCACCAACAAGTCCTATTGATGTCACAGACCAAGTTGAAGTCACACATGCGGGTTACTCGAGTGGAGCTTGACTTGCAGATATTTTGTTATATTTTCCCTTCTAGGTAACCCTGATACATTTTCATGGATTCCATTTCCAACCTAGCAACAGACCTGGGGAATTACAGAGCCATAAGCCTGACCAGCCTGATCTGTAAGGCCATGGAACATATTATTATGGACCTCATAAGTAAAGACATAGGTGACCTCCAAACCCTGGATCCTACCCAACTTGGCTTTGTGAAAGGCAGATCTGGTGGATTTCTTTGAAAGTGTGACCAGGGCCATCGATGAGGGCAAATCTGTGCACACAGCATACCTTGACTTGGCAAAGGTTTCGGCACAATCGCACATTCAGGCATTACCAATAAACTTAGCAAACTGAATCTAAACACCTTCATTGTAAGATGGGTTGACAATTGGCTCACAAGCTGGCCACACACTATCAAAGTAGGTGACTCCACATCAACAAGCAGACCTGTTACCAGCAGGGTGCCATGTGGTCAGTGCTGGGCGCCCTACTGTTTGATATATACTTCTCAGAAGTTCAGGTCAAAACTAAATGGTTGTGGCTGACCTAGTTTGCAGACAACTGCAAACTAGGTGCAAAGTTTCAATCCCCAGAACTACAGGCGGGTCTCGCACAGACCAACGACTGGTGTATTAGTCATGGTCTCAATCTGAATGTGAAGAAATGCAATATTATTCCCTTTGTCACAAACAATGTCCATTCACAATATCAAATCAACAACAATACCCTAAGCACCCATGAAGAAACTGGTAAGGGACCTGGGATCACAAGTTGACTGAGACCTTAACTTCGACCACCATGTGTCTACCATTGTAAGGAAAGCTTTCCATGTAGCTCACTTGATTAGTAAAGAAGTTATAACACCCTTATATTCAGCACTTATCCAGCCCATAACTAAGTATAATGCCCCATTCGGTATGTGCCGCACTAAGCACCTGCAGGAATTATTGAGAGCTCAGAGGTTTCTAACAAAGAAGATCAAGGGCCTCCAGGATGTGCCTTACACAGACCAACTAAAGTCCCTGTCACTGTACTCCATATAATATAGACTTCTTAGTGGAGACTTATGCTTGGCCCACAGAGCAACCTAAGACCAAAACCTAATGACCTTACTGCATGTCTACAAATCAAATGGGTCTAGGGCTACCCTTTCCAGGGACTTAAATATGGCCTGTGACTTAAATAGGACATGCTGGTGGGACAGATTTATCTTCCAGTGACTGCCACATCTTTGGAACAGCCTACTACCAATTCATGTGAAGCACAGCACCTCTATGACACTGTTCAAGAGGAACCCGGACGAGTAGAGGGGGCATCATAAAATTCTTACCGGGGATGGTGTCTACAGCACAATTGTAGCAGGAGTCAAGTTTCTTTCTTTGAGTATTGTTTAAGTTTGTTAGGGTAGGAGCACCATATAAGAGAGTTGGCAATAAGAAGGTGATGGCAACAGTTTTTCTTGCAGTATCTGTGTTGGGATCCATTGATCCTATAAACGGACATACTAATGGCAGAAGGACTGTATACTGAAAGGCATAATAATGTGGCAAGACTGTTGCACTGGGGATTGCGCAAACATTAAAATACTGAAGTAGCTTAAAAACACTGGAAACATGAACCACAATGCATCATAGAAAATGATGAAGTCTACATCACATGGGATAACCCATTACCAACTGTTCAAAAGATAGATGTGAGAAAACCAGATATAGCGGTCCATGAAAAGAAGACAAAAGTAACATTGATCATTGAAATCACTACACCCAGTGACTACAGCATTTTGTGTACAGAGAGACACAAAGTTATAAAATATCAGGATTTGCAGGCAGAAATGAGAGCAGTGTGGAAGAAAGATATCCAGACACCTCCAATAGCAGTATGACCAACGGGTCAAATAAAAAAGAATCTACAATCATACATGGCTGACATCAAAGATTGAATCAATACCAATTTCATGAACATTAATTGTACTTTGACTTAGGAATGGGGTCCATTCCCATCATGGTATTAGAAACCCAAACAATTTGGAGAAATTAAAAAAGGGAGCCTAGTTTCTGGTGAGTAGATTTAATGGTGTGCAGTATATGCTGGTCCTATTTGAGACTGTCATCTATTATAGTCCCTATAAGTTTACTGTGAGTTACAGATTTAGTGATAGTATTATTTTCTGACTTTATGGTAAAAAAAGTTGCATTTGATTTAGCAACTTTTGAAGTAAAAAGCATTAACTTAGTTTTCTTCGGGTTGAGTAGGAGGTTTGATTCTTTGAGCCAGGCTTCTACAGAGGAGAAAGATTTTTGGGTAATATCTTGGAGCTTATTAATTGTTGAGGCTGCACATATTAATATTGAGTCATCTGCATCCTGAACTAAATTAGCATTGTGTGCGGAGGTGTGGAGGTCATTAATAAATATATTAAACAAGAGAGGGCCCAGGATAGAGCCTAGAAGGACACCCGTAGAAACTGCTTGAAAGGATGAGCAGGTTTGCTTCCATTTAATGGTTTTTGCCTTGCAGATAGGTAACTAAGAAGCCACAACAAGGGGTATTGTTAAAGTACTGTTGATGACAGCCAAATGAGCAGTTGCTGGTACAAGACGGTATCAAATGCCTTTGACAAGTCTAAGAACATGGACACAAGCAGGCCATTGTTTCTATATTCGTTTATTATATTGGTAAAATGTAGTAGAGCAATGGTGGTTCTGTGCTGGGGCCTAAAGCCATGTTGTGTTTCTGAGAGCAGGTTATTTGCAGTTAGATATTGCATCAGCTGCATATGGATACATTTCTCTAATATTTTGGAGAGGGGGAGAGAATCACTATTGGTCTGTAGTTATTAAATTCTGTAGATGTGCCACCTTTGTGCAGTGGTACGATGTAGGATTTTTTTCCACAGTGATGGATGTATTTTTCTGCTATGGACCTATTAATTAGTATGGACACAGGGAAAGCTAAGACTTCTGTGGCCATTTTTAGGTAGTCTAATGGCAGTTGGTCTACAGCTACAGAAGTAGTTTTTAGTTTACGGATGGTAGTTGGTCTACAGCTACAGAAGTAGTTTTTAGTTTAAGGAGCAACTTCCTTATGAGTGAGGTAGGTACTGGACTAAAACAGAAGAGCACTGAAATTGTTTGACAGGAAATGGTTAGAGAGGGGTAGATGTGTTAGTGTCTAACAGAGATAATATTGATTGTATAAAGCAGGAATTAAACTGTGTTGGGATAGAGTCTGTTATATTGTCTGTTTTTGAAGAGGGAGTGGTGGTCTTGCCAGGGTGTAGTAGCTTATTTAGTGATGACCAAATAAAGTTTGGGGTTGTTTTAATGTTTGTCTTGTAGGTTGGTATAGTATCTTTGCTTACCCTGTTTGACATGGAGTTTTGCAAGGTTTCTAAGATGTCTAAATTGCTAGAAGGCATTTTGAATTCTATTTTTATACCAGTTTTTCCAGGCTTTATCCCTTTTTGTCATGATTTTTTTTTTTGCTTCTCTTGTCAGCCATGCTGCGGGGTTAGACTTTACTCTTATATTACGTACTGGTGCTAGATTATTTAAGGTTTGAAATAATATGTTATTAAAGTGTTCTACAGCAGTATCTACTAGCATTGTTCTAAGTACATTCTCGTTATCATATATTAGTGTTTCATTAAAAATATCTTTATGAAATTGGTTGTATTTTGTATTTGATTTTAGTTAACATTTTTATCTAAGTTATGGTGAGATCTAATAGCATATGTTGGTATGTGGTCACATATGCTATCTCAGAGGCAACCTACTTTTGTCAGTTTGCTTGGTTTGTTTATAAGGATCCAGTCTTCAGTCTAATGTTGAGTGTCTCTCTGAAGTTTTATTGATTCTAGTAGGTATGGTTATTAATTGTCTGAAGTTGAACAAGTTTATGGATTCATTGGGGGTAGTGGAATTTATGAGTTGCCAGTCTATATTTATGCCTTCATGTATTATAGTTTCATGGTTAATTTTTTGGGATATCCAGTACAGGATGCTTTCAGCAGAATCATTGCTATTCCCTAGTGGTATGTAAATTGCTGTTAAACATATAGTTTTCCTATGGTTGAATTTTAGGAGTGTTATTTGAAGTTCAGCATTGTTAAATGTGGGTATTTCCTGAGAAAGTAAGGTAATGGTTACGGAATTTTTAAAGATGGTTACTACACCACCTGCACACTTGTTTTGTCTATCATACCCGAGCATATTGTATTGGGGGGGGTGATCTCATTATCCTTTATTTCCTTTTTTTAAAACCAGGTTTCAGTAGCTATGACTACATCAGGAGTGTATGTGGCAAGGTAGGCATGCACGTCATGGATTATATTGCACATACTTCTTAGGTTCATATTTAGTAAGGTGAGTTTGGGTTCTGTATTTTGCTGAGATGTATTAGGTGACCTGTTTATTTTGGAGTTGGAAGTGATGGTTTTATGAACAGTGAGACTTGGGTTGGGGTGAATATCTCTGTTATTTTTTAATTGATATTTTACACAGGGAAGAGTGGAGCCAGTTATATTTTGGTCTTGGTTTGGTATTTGATCATAAATTTAGATACTTAGTTTTGAAATATTTATAGATAAATAAATCAGATATGGCTTGTTTGTAGAGATAGAGTATTTTGTAAAAAGGTAGGCTGGATAGATGTTGATATTCTTTGTGAGAACTGGTTGAAGTCCTAAGTATTTGAAGACGTGGATTTGATAATTGGTGATGAAGGCTAGTAGAGTGAGGACGAATAGTAAAATAATCTGAGTTAGGATAATCTTATTTAGCTTGGGTTTTATTTTTGTTGCAAATAAGAATTAGAAAATATTAGCAGTGTACTGGGTTGGTTGTAAAAATGTCATTTGATAGTTTTAGGGGGCAAGAATTAAGACAGTCAGAGAGAATCTCGGGCAATAAACAAGAGTAGGTGTTAGGGAACTAATGGTATTGGTTTGAGGAATATGTGTGTAGTGATATGGAAGTATAAATGTAGAGTAAGGGGGGTGGGAACTGGGGGTAGGGCAGGGGAGTGGAGTGATCCCAAATATTAGTGAGGGTGAATGAAGCAGAATGAAAACTTGGCAAAGAGACAGAGAAAAAAAAAGCAATCAGTGATTTAACTTAAACAGCCACAAATCTGCTGAGAGAGATATGTAAAAGGAACAATGCAGTTAGTAGATAAAAGTCTTGATTTTGTTGCTCTATGACACAGTTTTAGTAAGAGAATTAGCCCAATATCACCTTGACATGACTAATGGTGATAACAGCAAAAAATTTGAAATGCAAAGTCCAAATGCCACCCCAACCCCCACAGATCAGCAAAACAATGAGAAAAAGTAAGCCAGAATTCAGCAGTGCAGCTGTGGAAAATTACTGGCTGAGAACTCAAAGTGGTTACACAATAAGAGAAATAAACTTAAGAAAGGGAGACAGTAGATTGCTAAAAACAATGAACTGAGCACAGTTAAAAGAAAACGTACCAAAGGCACTGCTGCGGTCTAAGAAAATAGAGCTATTATAGTGGACAAAATTCCTTGTTTTAGGCTGCCATAATATTTATAAGTTACTTAAAAATATAGCCCACAGATTGGTGTTCAAACTGCAGACTTCACTGTTACAAATGTATCTATTTGCTTGCAGGGACACTATTATAGCAATATAAAATGCACTAAAGAGACAGTTGAGTGCACTCAGTCAATGTTGACTGTGCACATATACTAGGTCATAGCCGAAAGTGATTTAATAACTGTCTCAGGCAAGGGGAACTAAGAAAGGAAGGGGGTGGGGATACCAAGGATGACTTCCTTGAAGGCATGCAGTTCCACTAAAGAAAGACAGGAGGATATAAATAATGGGAATAAGCAAGTCTAGAAGAAGTGAAGAAAATATAAGAGAAAGAAATAGTATTAGTAAGAGCAGTATGAGTAAATGTCAGTATCTGTTAGGAAGTGGAGAGTAAAGGCTGACCAGCAGGATGTAAGTGGTGTAGGGTTTATAGGCTATTGCTCACAAACTAGGACACTGAAGCAATTGTCTTCAGACTAGTCACTATGCAGGCTAAAATACACATAGAAGACTGGTGTGGTTGTGGTACACATTTTGTCCTAAGTAAATAGTGGGTGGATTGAGTGGACTCAGAATGCCTATTGGATGAGCCTGTTGTGTGCATGCTTTAGGATGTTTCCAGTGAATCTGCTGAAAAAAAAATAGAAAGAAAAAAAAATATGTATTCAAGGTTCAGAAGAAATCCAATTAGATTACTATAGGATGAACCATATGCAACAGAAAACTGCCACCAGCAGTAAATGCACTGAAATTGTAATTGGCTTCTTAATAAATATAGAAATTAATTTATGTAATACAGTTGCTGTGATGAGGCAACTTGGCATTGATGTACTAGATGCAGGCAAATCAGTGCATATTGCTTACCTTAACCTGGGGAAGGCCTCTAACACCATCCCACATTCTGGCACTATAAAGAAGCTAATCAAACTAAATGTAACCCCCTAAGTAACCAGCTGGATAGCAAACTGGCTCACTGAAATAACCCCATGTACTATGTAAGCACATGCTCTTATTGAATGGGGTCATTACAAGAGGTATCCACTGGGGGCTGCTTCTTGGGCCACTTCTCTTTGCTGTTTACTTCATTGATGTCAAGACCAATGTTAAGAGCCTTTGGTTCATCAAGTCTGCAGATGACTGCAAATTATTACTATCTTAAACTCTCCAGTGCCAGGTCTTGTCAGTCTTTGATAAGTGCTCTCCACCCCCCACCCCACCCCATTTAGAAAGTGAAAGGCAAAAAGGTCTGGAATTTATAGGTGAAACTGGCAAGGAAACAATGTATTTGGAGCAAATACTTGCAGAGGGAAAGTAATAGAATGGGATAAGACCAAGAAAATGTTTGGACTGCAGGCTAAAGACTGCCTTCCCTACCTGGCAATGATATTACAATACAGACAAATATAAATGGGTAGGGGAATCATAGTAGAGTTTTTAGTTATAACTAGAACAGAAGCTTCTATTTAAAAATGGATAATTTAGCAGGGCATATAACATTCTGCACATTAAGAATTAATCAGAGTAGGTTAGAAAAGTTTGGGAAGAGAGACTTGAAAAGCAATTTACAAGCCAACAATGGGAGAATCCTGGGCACTGAAGGCAGAGCAGTGGATGAAGCTAGAGGTGATGGAGATGAAGTGCCTGAGATGGATGGTGGGTTGCACACTGTGGCACAGATGAAGAAATGAGAACATAAAAGCAGAAGACAAGGTAGCTCTAAGTATGTAAAAAGTCAAAGGAGAATAGATAACAGTAGTTTAGGTACATCAGCATGAATGCCGAAGATTAACTGATGAAGAAGATTTGGGAGAGGCAGCTTGAAATTGAGATGAATTGAGGATGTCAATCAAAAAGATGGCTTACGTGCAAAGAAGTAGTTGGCTCCTCTATCAACTGGTGCCTATTCCTGATGTCACACCTGCCCCTTAAGTTCTTCAGTGAAAAGCAAAAAAAAAAAAAAAAAAAGGACATTAGCATACTCTGTAGTAAGCTGATTAGTACCTTCAAACCAATCAGTTTCCTACTTCCTGCAACCAAGCTACACACCCCTCCCCAGCTCTTCAGTGAAGAGCGAAAAAAACACATTTCTGCTACATTGGTACCAGTAGGCATCCTACATCAGACCTATGTCCCCTCCACCCTTCAAGCAAAGAGCAAAAACAAAAAGGCAGGTATACTAAAAATTAATGAAGGAAGTGCATTTCTGTGCCTAGGGAAAATGCCCCCTTCAACCCAACCTTGCAGAGCTACTGATTGTGTGAAAGAAGAACTGCAGCAGTCAGGCATGCCTGTTGAAGAAGATAGGAGAGTGGCACTGAACTGAGAGAGATGACAACAGTTGATGTAACACCCTGACCCCGTGTAGAAATAGAAAAAAAGGAGTTAATGATGATGATGGACTTCAAAGGACCATATTTTCAGGAAGGGATATATGACTTGCCTTTTTCCTAAGGTACAGTGACATCAGAGCTGGTATATTTGAAAGCAGGGAATTGACAAATCAAACCTCCATAGGGGCAAGTGCAATGGGTATTTAATCATTATTTTCCCAAATTTAGGTCTAAGAAATTTCACTAGGGAGCCAGGCTTTTATATCCATACGTGTGTGTGTGTGTGTGTGTGTGTGTGTGTGTGTGTGTGTGTGTGTGTGTGTGTGTGTGTGCGTGTGTGTATAAATATATATGTGTGCAAGATATATGTATATCTATAGCTATATATTTATCTGTATATATATATATATATATATAGAGAGAGAGAGAGAGAGAGCAACAAAATAAACTAGTAATGCTGAGATAGTCAGACTATGGAATTGTAATGACAAACAACACCCATACAATAAAGAAATGTTATATTTCAGTACAGAATTTATTAAGCACTATCACTCCAGGTAAATACAGGACTTCATCAGAATAAGAGTAATGAAGAACATCACTTCCTTTTATATCAAAAATCCTGCATAACAATTAAAAAATTAAAAGGACCTTCATCACTAACAAGTTAATCATTAAAATGAATCTAGAAAAACATTTACATTATAAGTCCACCACTAAAAATAAAACTAAAAAAACAATAATAGCTGAAAAAATGTAATCAGTACATTCATAGCAGACCACTATTTACTTCATATGTAAATAATTGTCATAACTTAGCTGAATGTAATTTGAAAACTGGTTGAATAGTCAAAAACTCATTTAAACCAGGTAGGGAATTGGAATTCAATTTAAACTGCCAGTGTAGCCCTTCATACTCCAATTTAGTTTCCCAGTCACCCCACCCCCATGGGTTTATCTTGACCTTTTCCAGAATAGCAAACTTTAATTCTTTGTGTCCACCTCTTTGATGCATGTGCTTAAATAAAACACTATCAATATTCATATTATTATTATTGTAAAAAATGCGCAGAAATTCTTTTCTTAAGTGGCCTTTCAGTTTTACCCATCATTTTTACTGACAATGTTTCTGACATACTAGGAGCAATAATTTTATTGTACTACCAATGCTTTCTCAAGTCCTAAACCACATTCTTGACCATGCTAACTATTGTGCTCTTGTTTTTCCATCAATCCTATAGCTAAAAGTTTATATTTCTTACCCCATTCATCAATTACCTCTTTACATATCTTTTTAATGAGATCTTTTGCGTAACCCCTATCCAAAAACATATTATTAAGTTTATCAATTTCACTATAAACTGAAATTCACTCAAGTTAGATGTCATCGTGACAACACTAATACATTGTTCTTTTAATAGACTCTTTTTATAAACGTAGGGGTGAGCACTTCCAAAATGTAAGTAGGAGTTACTAAAAGCAGGTTTCCTGTAAATCTTGGATATAAAATCCTCCTATCATAGTGTTTAAGAAATTAATAACATTTTTATTAAAATTAAAAGTAAATCTAAAATAGTTGGTTGCATTGTTAATAAATAATTACATTCTCCGGACATTCGCACAAGATAAAAATATTGTCCAGGAACCTCAAATATAACTTACAATTGTTACAGAACTCTGAAATAAAAACATAACTCTCCTCCCATGCTATTAATGCCAAATTTGTGCATATTGGGTCATTTGCCGCCCCTGTAGCTACCCCTATAAATTGCTTAAAGATCTCCTCCTCAAAGAATATGAAGTTGTTGTCCAAAACCAAAGATATGATCTTAATAATTAAATTAATCTTTTCAGTAGAAAGAAAATCACAATCAATTAAACTTTCATGAAATAAGTTAAGGCCTTCTTCCATAGGAATAGTTGAAAATAAATCCACTATATCAATTGTTCCAAATCCTAGCTCCTTTAGCCATAAATTAGGCATAAGCCTTCTTAAGAAGTCCCACAAGTCCTTTGTCTATCAAAATGGCCAAAAGATAAGTTTTTGAACCTTATGTTGGCACAATAGGTCTGACTGAAGGATTTTTTTGATATCCTTATGGATTTTTGTGATACCAAAGATTGTGGGAATCACTGGTTTAGGAATCCTAAGAAAATCATATTTTGTCTCAGAAATCCTATGTAGGAATTCATTCAAAGCCATATCAATTTTATTAAAAGCAATATTAATAATTTTTGACACTGGAATGTGTGTCAGTGTCATGTAATATACTAGCCATATCACAAGAGTAGTCAATAGCATCAAAAAGTACAGTACCTCCCCCCTTATCAGGCTTCATAATGTATATTCATTTATTTTTAACCAAGGAATCCAAAATATCCTTTTCTTTTAAACTTAAATTATACTTTCTAATGTGTTTACTCTCCTTGGCTAATCTACATAAATTGTCTATGCACGCCTTTTCAAATGTTGAATAACTGGATGCATTATTGGGTTAAGATGCTCTTCTTTCTCATTATATACCTAATTTTATTGTTAGTACTAACATTCATGTTGTTTTGATTAAAATAAACAGAAAGATTTAAGTTCCTTGTGAACAATTTAAGTTTTGACATGGAATCTGAGACATCAAAAGTTTTTGCTGGGATAAATTTTAAAACTTTTTTAAATATGGGGAAATGTTCTAAAGTAATAGAAATATGACTATAATTGAAACTATTATAACTATTATATGAGAACATAATTCCATTCGAGCCAACAGTGGTTACCATCTCTGACCTTTCTTTTTCCTTTCCTTTGTGTTCCTTTTCCTGTTAGTGTAGAACCTGAGGATTTTCTTATACTTCTGTTTGGGACCTGTGTCCACTAGTTGTTGTAGCTGATTTTCCAATCACTCTGATCTGTGTAAAATTTGAAAATCCTAGTCATCGACAGCCTCAAACTCAAGTCTTGTGTCCACCTGTAAATTCTTATTCAAAGAATTATGCACAGAATTCTTTCCAGGTTTGCCTACAAATGAGATTCTCTCTTCCTTCCTAAGTAGGTAAGCCATTTTATTGTTGTACTGATTCATATCCCTAATCAATTTATTGTTTCTATGTTTTACAGCATTATCACATTTATCAGTTCTATTAAACACACTGTTATAGTGAAGTTTATAACTAGCAAAACATCAGCTTCTTTTAGAAGATCTGAAATTTTAACAGAATTATACTTAATCAATAACTTGTTTGCCGTGACAACCAAAGATTGCTGTAAATTCATCATAGAGACATTATAGTCCAAGCCACTAGAAAATGCATACATTCAAATACCTTGTGATAATATAAGGTGTTTTATACACTCTTTCAAATACTCATTATTTCCAACTGTATAGTTCTCACCTTTAGAAGTTCTTTTTTCTCAAAACTGTATGTACTGTCTATTAAAGAGCCCTGATTGTACCACCCTATAGGTCCTGTGCTGGGTTGTGAATGTCCCTGGTCAGAAAAAGTAAATGAAAAAATGAATAGCTATATATATATATAGAGAGAGAGAGAGAGAGAGACAGATAGTTGCAATTCATAATATCAAACATTTGAAATGTTCTTATTCCAAAACTAGAATATGCTCTTCTGCTTGTAACCATCTCTAACTAAGAGAAAATGAATGTTTCTTTTCCCTTGATTTGCTGGATTAAATGACTGAAGCCTCTTAATTCCTGATACTGTGTCTGTAAGATTGCAGTACAGCAGGGACTGGGAATTTGCTTTTTGCCACCTGTTGCGCAATCTCAGAGTTTTCAGGATTTGGGGGGGGGTGCCCCAGCACACCTTGCTAATTATATATACCAACTCGGAGATTGCACTACAGTGGAGAAACGGGCAAATCCCTCAATCCCCACTGTACCACACTATCAGTGCCAACATTCTTCCTGCACAACACAACATTCAGCATTTCAGATCATTGACTGTATGGTCCCAATCTTATAATGTTTGATGTTCTGAAATGTTGATCAGATGTTTCTCTGTCAATCAGTAACACTCATTGATATTCTTTATCTACAATGCTGTTTACAGCATAATCTTTGACTAATTTTATCTCTGGTCTTCTGGAATATACATGTATAATTTTTGTATTCTTCTTCTTCTTTCGGCTTTTCCCGGTTAGGGGTCGCCACAGTGGATCACCTGTCTGCTCATGATTGGCAGTGGAGTATTATGGTGTTGAGTTGCCAGCCCAGTGCCCAACCTTCCACAGAAGGCACACACATGCACACACTCACACCTAGGGCCAATTTAGAGTGTCCAATCCACCTACAGCATATCTTTGGGATGTGAGCGGAAACTGGTGTACCTGGAGGAAACTTTAATACACGAAGCTTTCGGGTGTTCTACCCTTCATCAGCATATACAAACATACTTTGACTACATTTATATAGAGGTTTGATTAATGTCACATGTTTATACCAGCCACTAAAATCACATCAATAAAATTTGCATGAAGCTATTTTGTTTTAAAAACATACTAAACATTATATTCAACATTTAAAACACATTAATGTCCATATGGATCATAAAACTAATATAAAAAATTATGCAAAATATATACAAGAATCCTAAATGCATTCACTAATCATAGGCTGTCATACTGTCGTTTCACTAACACAGGTTTTATGCTAATGGCATTATTAAGGCCAGGGACCACATCAGCCTGCAGTCTTATTATCCAATGTAGCTCCCTGATTTCCAAAGCATTATTTATATCACCACCCCTTAGACCCAAATCTACTATATCAATACATCTAAATTTAAATCTATGTGTTGTTTTCTCCATAATGTGCCTATATAGGGCATTAGTTTGAATTTTTCTATTAATTTCTGATCTGTGCTCAATCATACGATCTTTCAGTCTTCTGGTTGTCTTACCCACATAGAATTTTTCACAACTATCACAAGTAGCAAGATATACCAGTTGACATGTATTACAGGTAGCCCTACATTTGAAGACATAGCTAATATTACTTGTTGGGTGTCTAAAGGGTTCATTTGATTGTATTATGTCATCACAGCAGCTACAATTATAACATTTGTACGTTCCTAATTTAATTTGTGATACATAAGGTTGTTTATAGAAATCCTTATAACACAAAATGTTTTTTAATGATTGCTGATTTCTATAAGCAAAGCTGGGTTTAGATCCCACTATTTTCTCTATTTCGGGCATAGCCATTAGTATTGGCCAATTTTTTTCTACAATTTTGCAAATCATATGACTATATCCATTATATGTAGTTACATACCTAACTTTATCATTTCTTATCATTTTCTGTACTTCTGATTGAGTTGGTCTCCCATGTGCTGTAAAATTAAATATTGGTCTATATTCATGTTCTCTACCCTTGTTTACTTCGTCAATACATTTCTCTATCATAACATCCGAATATCCTCCATTCTTAAATTCCTGCTTCATTTCTTGTACTTCTTTTTTATATAAATCATTTTCTGTTGTTAATCTGCTTACTCTTATTAATTGAGATTTCACTATGCCTCTATAAATGTGTGTCGGGTGCATACTAGTTCTCTTCAAGTATCGCATCACTTGTACATCTTTTTTATGTATCATAGTTTCAAGTTTTTGATCTTTCATATAAATCTGTACATCTAGGTACGTTATATTTTTACTAGAATGATTCATTTTAAATTTAAAAAATGGTGTAGTACTATTCAAATAGGTTAAATAGCTATTTAGTTCATATTCAGTCCCCTCCCAAACAAAAAAACAATCATCAACAAATCTTGCATAGCATTTTACATACTTATTTAGATCATTCGAATGCTCAATACATAGTTCTTTTCCCAATAGTATAGAACGACATCTAAAGGTGTTAGCCACCGATGTCCCCATGGCCACACCAGTAAGCTGCTTATATGGTACACCATCAAATATGAATATATTTTTTGTTAATACTAAATCAAGCAGTGAACATAAATTCTCAATCTCGTTAGGCTGGACCACAGAGTACATCAGTAATAACGTCCTTACAGCCTCTACACCATAATCTATTGGTATTACTGTAAATAACGATTCAACATCTAATGTTACAAATATGCTATTCTCCTTTGCATTGATGTACCATTCACTTAATTTATGCAAGAAATGTATAGTGTCCTTTATAACAGTGGTACAATGGGACAATAATTTAGATAACTCTTTTTGTAGATACTTTGAGATAGATTCTGTCACCCATCCTCTTCCTGAGACAATGGGTCTCAGTGGAGGATTGGAAAGTGACTTATGTATCTTTGGTATACCGTATATTTGCGGTATCCTGGGACATGGGATTGAAAATAGTTAAAAAGCTCTAATGTTATTTGTTCATTTAACTGCATGTCATATATCTGCATATTTACCTGCATTATCTGGTTTTTAACCTCTGTGAAAGAAATTTTTTGAAATGTCGTTTCATCAGAAAGAAATGCATTAAATACATTCATATAATATGCACGTTCCATTATCACAGTTGCCCCACCCTTATCAGCCTGCTTAACAATAATCTCATTATCATTTTTTATAGAAGTCAAGGCTTTATATTCATTATATGTCAAATTGTATCTTCTTTCATTTCTATAAGAACACATTGCCCTTAGTTCTACTTCCACTATATTCATAAAGGCTATTATTACTGGCGATAGCTGTGGGACAAATGTACTTAATTTTTTGTAACAATTGTTATTATTGATGGAATTAGGGAACAAGAGTTTCAACATTAAACTTCTAGCAAACAACTTCAGGTCTATTAACATATTGACCAAACTGTCCGTGCTAAATGGAATAAATTTTAACCCATTGTTCAGTAAATTATAATATTCATCAGGGAGATTTCTTCTTGTTAAGTTCACAGTACCTTTGACTAGAATAAAATCTGCAGCAATCATCTTCGCGGTGTCTTGTTCGTCTTCTTCGGGCTGTCGTTCTTCCTTTTCGCTCCCTGCAGTGATTGTTGTGTTGTTCTTTGCATTGGGCTTCTTTCTATCCTCACTTTGTACGATGGAATCTTCTCCGGACAGCTTAGGCGAAATGGTAAAAAAGCCGAAATATCAGTTTGTTTCTTCTTATGTATATCTACTTGTTGTAGTGCCGTACTTGTGGCATTAGTTGCAGTCGCGCCCTTGTTGTTCGCACTAGATGTAGCCATTAAGGTATCCCCTGTTCCTTGCAACTCTACATGACGTTCAGGCGTCGATTGCACGCCTTGCTGTAGTTCTTTCTGTTGATTCGTCAATTGTTCAGTAGGCGTGGAGGGAATTTCAAATGTATCTAGTCTATCAAGCAACTGAGTTTTTTTCTTGTTGTTACCTTCCGATTCACGAAGTGAATTACTATACATATTAGGGCGTTTGTATTCTGCTTTCGGCCAAGAGAAAATGTGACCATTTTTGTAGTCATCAATGTCTCTTAACAATTTACGCTTTTTTTGTGCCTCAAGTCTATTGTCAAGTAAGCGTATTTTCTCCAACAGTGTTTGGTAGTTGTCATTCTCATTGTCCCCTTTTAGAATTTCAAGAATTTTTGTTTCAATCGTAATAATTTCATCCAATAATGAGTGCTCAACACCCTCAAAAAATTCATTCATTAAGCGCATATAACTGGCGCTTAATTCTAGATTTAATTGTTGCCATTTTGTTAATAGATCTTCATACGTATTACCATAAGACGGCATTTTCAGCACCCGCAGTCCCCGAGGTGCTATGCCCAAGTCAAGATAAGCCGTAAAACTAAATTTCTGCCATTGTAGTTGTTTATAGGTGGTAACCTTCTTTTCAAACACATTTAGCAATTTATGCAGTTCATCTAGTTCACTAGCCATAATCAAATTAGAAGATTTTACCGGCTGTTTGTGAAACTGTAACAATGGGTTGTTTGATTTAATCAATAGCCGTTTAATGGTAGACGCCATTCTGTTTTCACAGGATATACACTTTTCAGGTTGCCACCAAGTAACGAAGTTAGAAGGTTCAATACAGGTAGTGCAGTACAGACAAAGCTGGTATAATCACCTCCTACGGACGTCAGATGCAATAAAATTTGTTCTTCTCTCAAGATATTAGTAGAAGTCAGAAGTCAGAAATTCATAACCATAGGACACAAGGTTATCACAATAACGCCAACTTTAATACACGAAGCTTTCGGGTGTTCTACCCTTCATCAGCATATACAAACATACTTTGACTACATTTATATAGAGGTTTGATTAATGTCACATGTTTATACCAGCCACTAAAATCACATCAATAAAATTTGCATGAAGCTATTTTGTTTTAAAACATACTAAACATTATATTCAACATTTAAAACACATTAATGTCCATATGGATCATAAAACTAATATAAAAAATTATGCAAAATATATACAAGAATCCTAAATGCATTCACTAATCATAGGTTCTCATACTGTCGTTTCACTAAAACAGCTTTTCTGCTAATGGCATTATTAAGGCTAGGGACCACATCAGCCTGCAGTCTTATTATCCAATGTAGCTCCCTGATTTCCAAAGCATTATTTATATCACCACCCCTTAGACCCAAATCTACTATATCAATACATCTAAATTTAAATCTATGTGTTGTTTTCTCCATAATGTGCCTATATAGGGCATTAGTTTGAATTTTTCTATTAATTTCTGATCTGTGCTCAATCATACGATCTTTCAGTCTTCTGGTTGTCTTACCCACATAGAATTTTTCACAACTATCACAAGTAGCAAGATATACCAGTTGACATGTATTACAGGTAGCCCTACATTTGAAGACATAGCTAATATTACTTGTTGGGTGTCTAAAGGGTTCATTTGATTGTATTATGTCATCACAGCAGCTACAATTATAACATTTGTACGTTCCTAATTTAATTTGTGATACATAAGGTTGTTTATAGAAATCCTTATAACACAAAATGTTTTTTAATGATTGCTGATTTCTATAAGCAAAGCTGGGTTTAGATCCCACTATTTTCTCTATTTCGGGCATAGCCATTAGTATTGGCCAATTTTTTCTACAATTTTGCAAATCATATGACTATATCCATTATATGTAGTTACATACCTAACTTTATCATTTCTTATCATTTTCTGTACTTCTGATTGAGTTGGTCTCCCATGTGCTGTAAAATTAAATATTGGTCTATATTCATGTTCTCTACCCTTGTTTACTTCACAATACATTTCTCTATCATAACATCCGAATATCCTCCATTCTTAAATTCCTGCTTCATTTCTTGTACTTCTTTTTTATATAAATCATTTTCTGTTGTTAATCTGCTTACTCTTATTAATTGAGATTTCACTATGCCTCTATAAATGTGTGTCGGGTGCATACTAGTTCTCTTCAAGTATCGCATCACTTGTACATCTTTTTTATGTATCATAGTTTCAAGTTTTTGATCTTTCATATAAATCTGTACATCTAGGTACGTTATATTTTTACTAGAATGATTCATTTTAAATTTAAAAAATGGTGTAGTACTATTCAAATAGGTTAAATAGCTATTTAGTTCATATTCAGTCCCCTCCCAAACAAAAAAACAATCATCAACAAATCTTGCATAGCATTTTACATACTTATTTAGATCATTCGAGTCGTTCAATACATAGTTCTTTTCCCAATAGTATAGAACGACATTCGCAAAGGTGTTAGCCACCGATGTCCCCATGGCCACACCAGTAAGCTGCTTATATGGTACACCATCAAATATGAATATATTTTTTGTTAATACTAAATCAAGCAGTGAACATAAATTCTCAATCTCGTTAGGCTGGACCACAGAGTACATCAGTAATAACGTCCTTACAGCCTCTACACCATAATCTATTGGTATTACTGTAAATAACGATTCAGCATCTAATGTTACAAATATGCTATTCTCCTTTGCATTGATGTACCATTCACTTAATTTATGCAAGAAATGTATAGTGTCCTTTATAACAGTGGTACAATGGGACAATAATTTAGATAACTCTTTTTGTAGATACTTAGAGATAGATTCTGTCACCCATCCTCTTCCTGAGACGATAGGTCTCAGTGGAGGATTAGAAAGTGACTTGTGTATCTTTGGTATACCGTATATTTATGTATCCTGGGACATGGGATTGAAAAATAGTTAAAAAGCTCTAATGTTATTTGTTCATTTAACTGCATGTCATATATCTGCATATTTACCTGCATTATCTGGTTTTTAACCTCTGTGAAAGAAATTTTTTGAAATGTCGTTTCATCAGAAAGAAATGCATTAAATACATTCATATAATATGCACGTTCCATTATCACAGTTGCCCCACCCTTATCAGCCTGCTTAACAATAATCTCATTATCATTTTTTATAGAAGTCAAGGCTTTATATTCATTATATGTCAAATTGTATATCCTTTCATTTCTATAAGAACACATTGCCCTTAGTTCTACTTCCACTATATTCATAAAGGCTATTATTACTGGCGATAGCTGTGGGACAAATGTACTTAATTTTTTGTAACAATTGTTATTATTGATGGAATTAGGGAACAAGAGTTTCAACATTAAACTTCTAGCAAACAACTTCAGGTCTATTAACATATTGACCAAACTGTCCGTGCTAAATGGAATAAATTTTAACCCATTGTTCAGTAAATTATAATATTCATCAGGGAGATTTCTTCTTGTTAAGTTCACAGTACCTTTGACTAGAATAAAATCTGCAGCAATCATCTTCGCGGTGTCTTGTTCGTCTTCTTCGGGCTGTCGTTCTTCCTTTTCGCTCCCTGCAGTGATTGTTGTGTTGTTCTTTGCATTGGGCTTCTTTCTATCCTCACTTTGTACGATGGAATCTTCTCCGGACAGCTTAGGCGAAATGGTAAAAAAGCCGAAATATCAGTTTGTTTCTTCTTATATATATCTACTTGTTTTAATGCCGTACTTGTGGCATTAGTTGCAGTCGCGCCCTTGCTGTTCGCACTAGATGTAGCCATTATGGTTTCCCCTGTTCCTCGCAACTCTACATGACGTTCAGGCGTCGATTGCACGCCTTGCTGTAGTTCTTTCTGTTGATTCGTCAATTGTTCAGTGGGCGTGGAGGGAACTTCAAATGTATCTAATCTATCAAGCAACTGAGTTTTTTTCTTGTTGTTACCTTCCGATTCACGAAGTGAGTTACTATACATATTAGGGCGTTTATATTCTGCTTTCGGCCAAGAGAAAATGTGACCATTTTTGTAGTCATCAATGTCTCTTAACAATTTACGCTTTTTTTGTGCCTCAAGTCTATTGTCAAGTAAGCGTATTTTCTCCAACAATGTTTGGTAGTTGTCATTTTCATTGTCCCCTTTTAGAATTTCAAGAATTTTTGTCTCAATCGTAATAATTTCATCCAATAATGAGAGCTCAACACCCTCAAAAAATTCATTCATTAAGCCCATATAGCTAGCGCTTAATTCTAGATTTAATTGTTGCCATTTTGTTAATAGATCTTCATACGATACCATAAGACGGCATTTTCAGCACCCGCAGTCCCCGAGGTGCTATGCCCAAGTCAAGATAAGCCGTAAAACTAAATTTCTGCCATTGTAGTTGTTTATAGGTGGTAACCTTCTTTTCAAACACATTTAGCAATTTATGCAGTTCATCTAGTTCACTAGCCATAATCAAATTAGAAGATTTTACCGGCTGTTTGTGAAACTGTAACAATGGGTTGTTTGATTTAATCAATAGCCGTTTAATGGTAGACGCCATTCTGTTTTCACAGGATATACACTTTTCAGGTTGCCACCAAGTAACGAAGTTAGAAGGTTCAATACAGGTAGTGCAGTACAGACAAAGCTGGTATAATCACCTCCTACGGACGTCAGATGCAATAAAATTCGTTCTTCTCTCAAGATATTAGTAGAAGTCAGAAGTCAGAAGTTCATAACCATAGGACACAAGGTTATCACAATAACGCCAACTTTAATACACGAAGCTTTCGGGTGTTCTACCCTTCATCAGCATATACAAACATACTTTGACTACATTTATATAGAGGTTTGATTAATGTCACATGTTTATACCAGCCACTAAAATCACATCAATAAAATTTGCATGAAGCTATTTTGTTTTAAAAACATACTAAACATTATATTCAACATTTAAAACACATTAATGTCCATATGGATCATAAAACTAATATAAAAAATTATGCAAAATATATACAAGAATCCTAAATGCATTCACTAATCATAGGCTGTCATACTGTCGTTTCACTAACACAGGTTTTATGCTAATGGCATTATTAAGGCCAGGGACCACATCAGCCTGCAGTCTTATTATCCAATGTAGCTCCCTGATTTCCAAAGCATTATTTATATCACCACCCCTTAGACCCAAATCTACTATATCAATACATCTAAATTTAAATCTATGTGTTGTTTTCTCCATAATGTGCCTATATAGGGCATTAGTTTGAATTTTTCTATTAATTTCTGATCTGTGCTCAATCATACGATCTTTCAGTCTTCTGGTTGTCTTACCCACATAGAATTTTTCACAACTATCACAAGTAGCAAGATATACCAGTTGACATGTATTACAGGTAGCCCTACATTTGAAGACATAGCTAATATTACAAGTAGATATACATAAGAAGAAACAAACTGATATTTCGGCTTTTTTACCATTTCGCCTAAGCTGTCCGGAGAAGATTCCATCGTACAAAGTGAGGATAGAAAGAAGCCCAATGCAAAGAACAACACAACAATCACTGCAGGGAGCGAAAAGGAAGAACGACAGCCCGAAGAAGACGAACAAGACACCGCGAAGATGATTGCTGCAGATTTTATTCTAGTCAAAGGTACTGTGAACTTAACAAGAAGAAATCTCCCTGATGAATATTATAATTTACTGAACAATGGGTTAAAATTTATTCCATTTAGCACGGACAGTTTGGTCAATATGTTAATAGACCTGAAGTTGTTTGCTAGAAGTTTAATGTTGAAACTCTTGTTCCCTAATTCCATCAATAATAACAATTGTTACAAAAAATTAAGTACATTTGTCCCACAGCTATCGCCAGTAATAATAGCCTTTATGAATATAGTGGAAGTAGAACTAAGGGCAATGTGTTCTTATAGAAATGAAAGGAGATACAATTTGACATATAATGAATATAAAGCCTTGACTTCTATAAAAAATGATAATGAGATTATTGTTAAGCAGGCTGATAAGGGTGGGGCAACTGTGATAATGGAACGTGCATATTATATGAATGTATTTAATGCATTTCTTTCTGATGAAACGACATTTCAAAAAATTTCTTTCACAGAGGTTAAAAACCAGATAATGCAGGTAAATATGCAGATATATGACATGCAGTTAAATGAACAAATAACATTAGAGCTTTTTAACTATTTTTCAATCCCATGTCCCAGGATACCGCAAATATACGGTATACCAAAGATACATAAGTCACTTTCCAATCCTCCACTGAGACCCATTGTCTCAGGAAGAGGATGGGTGACAGAATCTATCTCAAAGTATCTACAAAAAGAGTTATCTAAATTATTGTCCCATTGTACCACTGTTATAAAGGACACTATACATTTCTTGCATAAATTAAGTGAATGGTACATCAATGCAAAGGAGAATAGCATATTTGTAACATTAGATGTTGAATCGTTATTTACAGTAATACCAATAGATTATGGTGTAGAGGCTGTAAGGACGTTATTACTGATGTACTCTGTGGTCCAGCCTAACGAGATTGAGAATTTATGTTCACTGCTTGATTTAGTATTAACAAAAAATATATTCATATTTGATGGTGTACCATATAAGCAGCTTACTGGTGTGGCCATGGGGACATCGGTGGCTAACACCTTTGCGAATGTCGTTCTATACTATTGGGAAAAGAACTATGTATTGAACGACTCGAATGATCTAAATAAGTATGTAAAATGCTATGCAAGATTTGTTGATGATTGTTTTTTTGTTTGGGAGGGGACTGAATATGAACTAAATAGCTATTTAACCTATTTGAATAGTACTACACCATTTTTTAAATTTAAAATGAATCATTCTAGTAAAAATATAACGTACCTAGATGTACAGATTTATATGAAAGATCAAAAACTTGAAACTATGATACATAAAAAAGATGTACAAGTGATGCGATACTTGAAGAGAACTAGTATGCACCACACACATTTATAGAGGCATAGTGAAATCTCAATTAATAAGAGTAAGCAGATTAACAACAGAAAATGATTTATATAAAAAAGAAGTACAAGAAATGAAGCAGGAATTTAAGAATGGAGGATATTCGGATGTTATGATAGAGAAATGTATTGAAGTAAACAAGGGTAGAGAACATGAATATAGACCAATATTTAATTTTACAGCACATGGGAGACCAACTCAATCAGAAGTACAGAAAATGATAAGAAATGATAAAGTTAGGTATGTAACTACATATAATGGATATAGTCATATGATTTGCAAAATTGTAGAAAAAATTGGCCAATACTAATGGCTATGCCGAAATAGAGAAAATAGTGGGATCTAAACCCAGCTTTGCTTATAGAAATCAGCAATCATTAAAAAACATTTTGTGTTATAAGGGTTTCTATAAACAACCTTATGTATCACAAATTAAATTAGGAACGTACAAATGTTATAATTGTAGCTGCTGTGATGACATAATACAATCAAATGAACCCTTTAGACACCCAACAAGTAATATTAGCTATGTCTTCAAATGTAGGGCTACCTGTAATACATGTCAACTGGTATATCTTGCTACTTGTGATAGTTGTGAAAAATTCTATGTGGGTAAGACAACCAGAAGACTGAAAGATCGATGATTGAGCACAGATCAGAAATTAATAGAAAAATTCAAACTAATGCCCTATATAGGCACATTATGGAGAAAACAACACATAGATTTAAATTTAGATGTATTGATATAGTAGATTTGGGTCTAAGGGTGGTGATATAAATAATGCTTTGGAAATCAGGGAGCTACATTGGATAATAAGACTGCAGGCTGATGTGGTCCCTGGCCTTAATAATGCCATTAGCATAAAACCTGTGTTAGTGAAACGACAGTATGACAGCCTATGATTAGTGAATGCATTTAGGATTCTTGTATATATTTTGCATAATTTTTTATATTAGTTTTATGATCCATATGGACATTAATGTGTTTTAAATGTTGAATATAATGTTTAGTATGTTTTTAAAACAAAATAGCTTCATGCAAATTTTATTGATGTGATTTTAGTGGCTGGTATAAACATGTGACATTAATCAAACCTCTATATAAATGTAGTCAAAGTATGTTTGTATATGCTGATGAAGGGTAGAACACCCGAAAGCTTCGTGTATTAAAGTTGGCGTTATTGTGATAACCTTGTGTCCTATGGTTATGAACTTCTGACTTCTGACTTCTACTAGTACCTGGAGGAAACCCATGTGGCCACAGGGAGGACATGCAGACTCTGCACAGAAGGCACCCCTGCCAAGGATCAAACCAGAGAACCTCTTGCTGTGAGGTGACAACGTTAACCACTGCACCACCGTGGCCACCCAGCAATCATATTTAAAACATACTAAGTCAAAATGTAAAATTTAATAGAATCTGTTAACTTATGCAGCTAAAATCATGTTAAAAGATCATAAATATAATAAAATATAAAAAGTCATGTATTAAGACCTACTAAATTTTATACGTTGGCAGCTTTCAATTTTAGGACAGGTTTAAACAAATTAATTTGTTAATACCTGGGGGGGGGGTTACAGGTGTTGAGCAACATTTGCCAGTAGAGTTCCATTTGTTCAAGAACCAGTTCCCAATCTCCCCCGCCCCCCCATTAAAGAGGACTACCTGCTCCAGAATACTGATGGCAAACTTTTTGAAGTCACAACATTGGGTAGAGGTAATGGTAATGCAAGGCGTTAACCTCAATAGCTTTCTTAATCGCATAAGTGTGCTGACAAATCCTTGTTTTCATTGGCCCCACTGTCTTGCCAACATAGAAAGCTAAGCAAGATGAACAGAAAGCGATGTAAACTACACCGTTGGTGTTACAGTTATAATTCCCCTTCACAAAAATAACCTTGGTGTAAGCTGGGACCACCAAACTGAGTACCTTGCAGTATAATCTACACTGCTTACAAGCACCACAGCACTTCATGTCCAGATTGTAGTTGAGGTATACAAATGGTCATCATTCCTTTCCAAATTAATGTTTTTATACACAAATCTGGGCTGGTGTCCCAATGTGTCTAAAAGTCCAAAAGCACAAAACACCAGTCATTCAGTGACAGATAATAACTTTTCTGAGAGAGAAAATGACAAAAGCCCAAGACAAGTCATTTCTGTTGCTCTTCCTGTTAATTGCTAACCAATTAGGACAAAGCAACAGCGGCCCATAAAGGGTGTGTCTTAATTCTTCAGACATCCATTTTGAAATGTCTTCCAATAAATTTGCTGGATATCCTTCATCCCAAAATAGGTCACAGAGATTTTCAGCTCCTGACAAAAAATAGATCCCTTGGATACCAAAATGCTAAGCCTAATAAACTATCCCTTGACAATATTTATTTTTTTGCCACCAAGGGTGTTGGCTAGTAAAGTGCAGATATGCATTAGAAAAACATATTCTTTCTAAATATCATTGATTCATATCTGCCAGCGGTCAGGTTTTTGTACAACATGATGTCCAAATAGTTAATTGAACTCTCAGTTACCTTGAAGATAAACTGCAAAAAGTCTGTGGAGTGGTTAAGAAAGTTTATAAACAGGGAATGGGATAAATTTAAGATGGAGTTTAAAAATAGGGTAGAAATAAAAGAAAGTGAGCTATGGGTAAGAAGTAACAAGAATTATTTAGATGGACTGACAAATGTTAAAGTATTGCAGAATGGCGAAATCTCATAGAACAAGAAGAGGATCAACTGCAGAATGCTAGACAGAAAATAAGGGATTACCTCAATAATATGCACGAGTTTAGAAAGGCTGCCATTAAGCAACTGTATTTTGATAATAACACTTAAGCACAAAAACTTTTAGCACAACGACTCAGGTAATAGAAAGTAGAAAGGGCTGTTGCCAAACTTAGGGACTCTGAAACAAGGAAGGTAACAAGAGATCCTGTAGAGTTATTAGAAATATTTCAGAAATTATGTGAGAGTCTCTATAAAGCAGAGAAATATGAAAATCAAGAAAAGATAAAAATGGAAATGTTTATGGAAAAATTAAATATGCCAAGGTTAGAGGTAGAGACATTACAGTGTTGTGAAACATTTTGAGACAGTTTCAGATCTTTTTGGGATACAAAATTAATGAAGCTAAAACAAAGGCAATAGTAGTAAATGATGTACCCACACACAAATTGGTTCAGGAATACCCATATTTATGGGGGCATGACAAAATGAAGTATTTAGGAGTACGGATTAAAAATGGTTCTATTGTGGCAGCTAGAGATATGTGAGGAGATACTAAACAAAAGATAATACAAAAACTGATAAAATGGAAGCTTTGATAGATGGATACAGATAATAAGATACAAGCAGTTAAATTGTTTTAGTCTAATTAGTCGTATAGGTCAGCCATATTTTTATCAACCAGAGGAGAAGTTGTGGATAGCAATTAATAAAGAACTGAAGGACTTTATCTGGGAGGGGAAGAAGGCAAGAATCAAGTGGGATAAGATGATTCTTCTAGTAGAACAGGGCAGATTGGGATTACCCAATTTGAAGGGGTATTTCAGAACTACACAGTTAACGCTCATATACTTAGCACAAGCAGAAAGCTATAATTCAAAGTGGAAAGGGATGATGATGATGAAACAGGGGGGAAGCTCAAGAAACAAGGAGAGACTGGGATTTTGTAAGCAGGCCTTTAAGGAGAATAACAATAATCATACAGAATATTATATCCATAAAGTATTCTAAGAACTTAGCCAACATGGGATTGGAGAAAGAAGGTTCTGCCACTAGGGCTGACTGCAATTAGGGATAAAGACAATAGTCAAGAGAGGGCTGGAATTTATTGGAGAAAACTGGCAAAGGAAACAAGATATTGGGAGCAAATAACTAGAGAGGAAAAGATGATAGAATGGGAAGACGCCAAGAATTTATTTGGACTGCAGGATAGACATCACATTTCTTATCTGGGATTGCTATCAGAGTAAAGGCAAAGAGAAAGAAATAGGGAGTCCTAAATGAAATACTAGCACTGGTACAGTTTTTAGCAGAATACAGAACAGAAGCTGCCATTAAAAATGGAAAAATTAGTAGAGCATATAAAATACTGCATGATAGCTAACTGGAGGAGGTTAGAAAGGACTGGGAAGAGTGATTACATAAGCAATTCTCAAAGAAACAATGGGAGGATATATGTATGTCTCCCAAATATGCAACAAAATCTAGAAGATTTAGGATTTTTGCCTGGAAATGTCTGCATATATATTTCTGTACCCCAAGAAGACTACCGAGAATTTTTCATCAGGCAGACAGCAAATGTTGGAGGTGTGATGGGAAAGAAAGAGATAATTGGGAACATGTTTTCTGGAGTGCTGTGAAGTGGCGGACTTTAAGGATTCACTGTGGGATGCACTGTTGGAGTTGCTGGGGGGCAGATTGGTCTGATGAGGTAGATGATTTCTCTGATCTATGATACAGAATCAGAATTGCCTAGGCATGGTAAGGCATTGCTGTGCCTAATAATGGTAGTTGCCAAAAAAGCAGTTACTAGAAAATGGAAATCAAAATCTAAACCAGCTATACAAGAAGTAGTGAATATAGTAACAGAGATAAAACAACTGGAACAGAGATCTTTAGAAAAGAGGTATGAGCAAACTACATAGGAAAAATGGGAATTGTGGGAACAATACATACAAGGGAGGAATGAGGTTTAAAATACAACAAGACTTAAATGAGCTATGTACTGTTTGACTGAAAAAGATTGGGTAGATTATAAGTGATGTATAATGTTTGCAGCTGGGAGTGTGTCAGTATGGTTTGTGATGTAAAATGCTTGCAACTAGGATTGTGTCTGTGTGTTTTTTCCATTTGTAATAATGTATGATTGCTTATGTGGTAAGTAATGGTTTAATAAAGATGTTTTTTGTTTAAAAAAGGCAGGAATTGAATAATGTCTGTAATGTTGCTTAGGTTATATGATATATAGCACTATATGTGAAGTAAAATGTTTATGTTAATTATAGTGTGATTACTTTTATATGAATATAAATTTGCCTGTGTCACAAGTGATAATTCAATAAAGGTGTTTGAGAAGAAAAAGAAAGTCTATAAAGAGCTCCAACTCTTCCATGCTTCCTTTCCAGAAGAAAAAAACATCATCCAGGTGCTTCAAGTAGAGACCCACCTTTGAGAAAAAGGAGAAATAAAAATCTAGTGGTTTCCCAAAACCATAAAACCATATTGGTGAACACAGGGGCTGAATCTGTACCCATTTCTAAGCCCCTGTGCTGTTTGTAATATTCCCCCTCATAATAAACAAAATTGATCTTAAACACACTCCAAACATTGGTACAAAAAAGTTGTCTCAGTTTGGTCGAATTGGGTACCCTCCATCATTAGAGGCCAGCATAAGTAGTTCCACGTCTTTTATTTGAAAAATACTGAAATACTGCAAAAGGACATGATAATGTCCAAATACCAGCACTCAAACTAGTTTCGATTACTGCCTTCTTCAGTGAGAGAAAATAAAGAAATAGTTATTAGAACCAGCAAACCAGTAATCTTTATATATTCTTCACCCAGCCAATAGCAATGGAAGGTATAGTCCATACCTTCTGAATAATTCATTAGTTGACAACCAGGCTGCAGTGAACAAAAAGTGAATGAAGACATATTTTGGGATGTCCTTGATAATCATTTGATATTTGGTATATACCATAAATTATATGCATTAATATGGCAAAAACCATTAGTAAATGAGTGAATGATCCATATTAACATACACAATTGGACCATAAGTGAAAATAAAACCAAACAACAATGCTATATATATTATAGTATATACATTATTTGCTAAATCAACACTATGTTAGAGTTCTCTAGTCTTATAATAATAAATAAGTAAATAAAGGAATATACTCATCATAAATGGTCATTGAGACCTGGTGGAAATAGGGCTCCGAGATGAATAATCCAATACTTTTCTTTGTGGCTAAGTATACTTTGCCATCCTTGTTGATTGTGCCTGTTGCCTGTAATTTTATCAATAACTGTAAACATAAATTTTGCCGTAGGGTGTTTAATGGTATGTTAATAAAGAGCATTCGTCAATTTCATATTATGAATGTCACTCCGATGTTCCCCTATTCTTATTCTTAGTGATCGTGAGGTTTTGCCCACATAGAAAGAAGAACACTGACATGTTGCCAGGTATATAACCCAGCTGCTTGAGCAATTACCAAATATCCTGACATCGTAAACTTTACTTGTGTTAGAACTGGTAAATTGTTTAAGCTTGTTCACTTGACTACATGAAGTGCAGTGGCCACAAGGGAAAGTTCCCAAGAGTTCATCCCCTATTATAGTCAATTGTTTGTATTTTGCCCCTCCACTCTCTCTCTGTTTGTAATGTGAAAATAATGATCCCAAGGTTCTACCTCTCCTATATGATAGTTGACATTGGCTACCCAGGATACTACGAAGATAGTCATTGGCTAACAAAATGTTCCAATTGTCATTCAGAACATTCCTAACCACCTGGTGGTTCCTACCAAAGGTGGTAATGAACCTGATAGTGTCATCCTTTGGGTTGTGTGTGCGGTCCTTGTATTCCAGCAAGGTTTTCCTGTCTTGTTTATCTGTCCATGCACTGGCGGATGCAATATCGAAGATGCAGTATCCCCTGTCCAAAAATCTATTTTTCAGATCTACTTTGGCATTCTCATAATCAATATTTGAAGAATTGATCCGTTTCATTCTCAAATATTGAGATTTCGGGATATTGCAGATGGTGTGGCGCGGATGCATACTAGACGCATGAAGTAATGAATTGAATTGTGGATATTTCCGATGAATCTTAGTACTTAGGGTATGGTCCTCATTCCGATACACAGTAACATCCAAAAAATCAATTTGATCAGTATGAAAAGTGATAGAGAACTCAATACCCCATATATTGCTGTTAAGATATTCCACATATTCAATGAGATATGTTGAATCTGCACGCCACACCATCCAACAATCATCAAGATATCTCCGCCAGATATCGATTTCCACCAAATAAATGTTATGCAGGGGATTATAGATAAGGCATTCATCAAGATAGGCCATGAAAAGATCTGCCTATATGGGGGCAAAAGAGGCCCCCATGGCCGTACCTTGCAGTTGCCAGTAGCACTCCCCTTGAAAATAAAAAACATTTTTGCTAAGCACATGCTCTGACATACAGATAAGCAATGTGTTGAATCACGGTGGATACAGTTCAACCTTGTTCAACCAATGTTGTAGTGCCTGCAACCCTGCCCAGTGTGTTATGCTTGTGTACAAGTACTTGACATCAGGTGTGCACATCAACCATTCTGGCTCAAGTTGTGTGTCTTCAATAATTTTCAAAAATTCTGTTGTATCCTGTATTCTTGCCCTTACATGTCCCAGGAGTGGTTTAAGATTTTGGGTTAAGAATACCGATAATGGTTCTGTGAGTGAACCATTACCCGATACAATAGGCCTACCTGGAGGGTGAGTAATGGATTTATGTATCTTTGGGAGTAAATACAGAATTTGCTTGGATGGATCCTTAACTTTGAGGTGTTGGGCTGTTTTAATGGGAATAATACCTTCTTTCACTGCTGAGTCAAGAAATGCATCAATCTCCTTTTTAAATCGATGTGTAGGGTCGATACCCACGTACATGTAACATTTGGAGTCAGATAGTTGTCTAAGTCCCTCTTGGACATAATCCATATTTAAAATCACCACAGCACCTCCCTTGTCAGCTGGGAGTATAGCAATGTTGTGAATTTGCCTAAGTTCAGTAAGTGCCCTCTTCTCAGATGAGTTAATATTGTCTTGTGAAATGTGACATTCCAAATGGGGGAATCGTAAATCCTTGAGTACTGCCTGTTGAAAGATGGCAACATTTTTATTCATGGGTGGTTCAAAAGTAGATTTATGAAATGTAAATCCAGCAGATCTTTGAGTATTTGATATATCCTGTTCTGAAAAAAATATTTTGAGGTTAAGTCGTCGACAATAATCCAACACATCCAATGCAATTTGATATTGATCAGAGAAAAAGCTAGGTACAAAACCCAATCCTTTATTAAGTATTTTGCACTGGCCATCAGTCAGTACAGAATCTGATAAATTTAGAACATTGTCAAATTTCGTTGTTACTGTTTCAGTAAGGACTGAATCAGTCACGTCATTGATTCCGTTCCTATTTCGATTGGCATGTTTCCTCCCCCCTCTATATTTCCTGCCTCGCCTAAAGGGATAGTGGTATTTATTTTTTTCTTTAGTGGTGAGTTAACCAATATTCCACCCTCACTGTCGGTAAATGAGGACTCCTCCCCTGATGTACTGGTATAAGATTTGTCCCTATGTTTAAGTATGGACCTTAGTCTCTTTCTGGTCCTGCCCCTGGTCGTTCCTTGGACAGAGTCCTGAAATCTCACAGTCCTCTGTATTTGAAATGGGTGTCCCTTATTGTAGTCCATGACATCCCTATTGAATTTTTTAACTTTCCTATCCCTTATCATTTTGTCATATGTGGTTAGTTCTTTGAACAACCTATCAACTAAGTCATGATAATTGGTACTGGACTGGAATTTTTTGCACTCAGTACTCAAATCCTTGACTTCGGATACACATAAGTCAATGATCCTTTCATAATAAGAGGCTAAGATTTTGACAAAAATCATAGAGCCATTTTGCCATGCCTGTTCCCATTCATCAGTCAGCCTCTGTTCAGATCTGCTGACTATTGGCCATAACTTTATACGAAGGCCTCTGGGGGCCATATTCTTATGCAAATAGGCCCTGAAAAGCCTGAGGTGCCATATATTAGCTCTCAGCCCTTTAAGGCCTTTCTCTAAATTTAGAAATGCCAATTCGCAACTATTAGAAATATTACAATTTGGTTGACTTTGGTTGTTGCTTGGGATTTGGTCTAATGCAAACACACCAATATCTTCCCTATCAGCACACAACCCGTCAATTCAATTCATTACTTCATGCATCTAGTATGCATCCGCGCCACACCATCCGCAATATCCCGAAATCTCAATATTTGAGAATGAAATGGATCAATTCTTCAAATATTGATTATGAGAATGCCAAAGTAGATCTGAAAAATAGATTTTGGACAGGGGATATTGCATCTTTGATAATGCATCCACCAGTGCATGGACAGATAAACAAGACAGGAAAACCTTGCTGGAATACAAGGACCACACACACAACCCAAAGGATGACACTATCAGGCTCATTACCACCTTTGGTAGGAACCACCAGGTGGTTAGGAATGTTCTGAATGACAATTGGAACATTTTGTTAGCTAATGACTATCTTCGTAGTATCCTGGGTAACCAATGTCAACTATCATATAGGAGAGGTAGAACCTTGGGATCATTATTTTCACATTACAAACAGAGAGAGAGTGGAGGGGCAAAATACAAACAATTGACTATAATAGGGGATGAACTCTTGGGAACTTTCCCTTGTGACCACTGCACTTCGTGTAGTCAAGTGAACAAGCTTAAACAATTTACCAGTTCTAACACAAGCAAAGTTTATGATGTCAGGATATTTGGTAATTGCTCAAGCAGCTGGGTTATATACCTGGCAACATGTCAGTGTTCTGCTTTCTATGTGGGCAAAACCTCACGATCACTAAGAATAAGAATAGGGGAACATCGGAGTGACATTCGTAATATGACATTGACGAAGGCTCTTTATCAACATACCATTAAACACCCTACGGCAAAATTTATGTTTACAGTTATTGATAAAATTACAGGCAACAGGCACAATCAACAAGGATGGCAAAGTATACTTAGCCACAAAGAAAAGTATTGGATTATTCATCTCGGAGCCCTATTTCCACCAGGTCTCAATGACCATTTATGATGAGTATATTCCTTTATTTACTTATTTATTATTATAAGACTAGAGAACTCTAACATAGTGTTGATTTAGCAAATAATGTATATACTATAATATATACAGCATTGTTTGGTTTTATTTTCACTTATGGTTCAATTGTGTATGTTAATATGGATCATTCACTCATTTACTAATGGTTTTTGCCATATTAATGCATATAATTTATGGTAAATACCAAATATCAAATGATTATCAAGGACATCCCAAAATATGTCCATTCACTTTTTGTTCACTGCAGCCTGGTTGTCAACTAATGAATTATTCAGAAGGTATGGACTATACCTTCAATTGCTATTGGCTGGGTGAAGAATATATAAAGATTACTGGTTTGCTGGTTCTAATAACTATTTCTTTATTTTCTCTCACTGAAGAAGGCAGTAGTCGAAACTAGTTTGAGTGCTGGTATTTGGACATTATCATGTCCTTTTGCAGTATTTCAGTATTTTTCGAATAAAAAACGTGGAACTACTTATGCTGGCCTCTAGTGTTTCTTGTGGATTCGTTTGGCCGAGCATGCTGTACGTGTGAGGCGTGCTGTTTGGATTCGCTTTGTTGACTCTCGCTGTTGGCGTTTAGTTCTACTTTCGGTAGGAGAGGACTCCTTCCCTGAAATACTATTTCTACTTTACCAGCGTGATACCAGGATTATACCAGCAAATTTTGGAATTATTTTCTATTTTTGGAACTACTTATTTATTTGTTGGATATCTGAGCTTGTGGGTGAATCAACGTAGATGTGCGATTACTGTTTTGCTTGACAAGGAGCGAGTGTTTATGTGGAAATTCAGGTACTGAATATTTTATACAAAACAGGCTTCTTTTAGACATTTGGGGTTGTTCAAGGTTAAACAATGAATTATTTCTACATATTGACAATTGGTTTTGTGGATTACAGCGCTTACGCATTGGAATTACACTGTGGAGGGCCTATGGTTCATCTGGAAGCACGCCATTAATCTCTATGAGGAACATTATTTGGTCTACTTTTCACTCGGAGCTTGGACTTTAAAATACTTTATGGACATTTATATGTCGTTGAGCCCGTTGAGGCATGCTTTTTCAGGCATATTGTCTATGAATGTCATTTTACATATATGAGGATTGCAGTTTTGGATATTTTTTGTTAACTATTAGGAAAGGTCAGGATGTTGACACAACTTTGGGTGTACCATTTCTAATTACACATTAGACATGATTTTACATATTTGTTAGTCATCTATGTATCATTTTTAGGGACAGCCAACAGATCTTTATTTAATGATTTAATACTGTCATTAGGGCACATTAACACATCATAATACTGTGTTTTGAAGGCGTTACAAGTGCTATTCTGATGTTATTATTTTGAACCTACTCTGTTTATCATTTTTGATCATCAATATTGGGTTTTTGACTTTAGATTTATGAACATATAGTAGGACTATGAATATGTGATCTTTGATAATATCATAACAGTGTATCACCTAAGTTCATTTGAATAAGTGGTGAAAAGATTTTTTCTTACTGAAGGATCACTAATTTATAACACTTCTAATAATAGAATAGAACAACGCCAATGTATCCCCAATTGTAGAATGTGTTATTAGTGTTATTGACTGTACAAGTGCCTCATTACTATACTCTGCTTCCCTGAATACTATTATGGAGATAGGAATGTCTAGCCATTGTATACATGTATTATATTAGTCTACTTAACAATTCTGGTTTGATTTGTCCTATGTATTATTTATAGATACTATTCTACATTTATTGTGTGGTACGGATTGGTCACTTTTTCTGGCCCTGCCCCTGGTCTTTCCAGTGAGATTTATTGAGGAACTCTTCATTTGAACTATTGTGACATTGATTTTTGGACAACCTATACAAAATTCAATTATGGATTTGGATAAAATATTGGACGGGTTGTGTGCTGATAGGGAAGATATTGGTGTGTTTGGATTAGACCAAATCCCAAGCAACAACCAAAGTCAACCAAATTGTAATATTTCTGATGGTTGCGAATTGGCATTTTGAAATTTAGAGAAAGGCCTTAAAGGGCTGAGAGCTAATATATGGCACCTCAGGCTTTTCAGGGCCTATTTGCATAAGAACATGGCCCCCAGAGGCCTTCGTATAAAGTTACGGCCAATAGTCAGCAGATCTGAACAGAGGCTGACTGATGAATGGGAACAGGCATTGCAAAATGGCTCTATGATTTTTGTCAAAATCTTAGCCTCTTATTATGAAAGGATCATTGACTTATGTGTATCCAAAGTCAAGGATTTGAGTACTGAGTGCAAAAAATTCCAGTCCAGTACCAATTATCATGACTTAGTTGATAGGTTGTCCAAAGAACTAACCACATATGACAAAATGATAAGGGATAGGAAAGTTAAAAAATTCAATAGGGATGTCATGGACTACAATAAGGGACACCCATTTCAAATACAGAGGACTGTGAGATTTCAGGACTCTGTCCAAGGAACGACCAGGGGCAGGACCAGAAAGAGACCAAGGTCCATACTTAAACATAGGGACAAATCTTATACCAGTACATCAGGGGAGGAGTCCTCATATACCGACAGTGAGGATGGAACATTGGTTAACTCACCACTAAAGAAAAAAATAAATACCACTATCCCTTTAGGCGAGGCAGGAAATATAGAGGGGGGAGGAAACATGCCAATCGAAATAGGGACGAAATCAATGACGGGACTGATTCAGTCCTTACTGAAACAGTAACAACGAAATTTGATAATGTTCTAAATTTATCAGATTCTGTACTGACTGATGACCAATACAAAATACTTAATAAAGGATTGGGTTTTGTACCTAGTTTTTTTCTCTGATCAATATCAAATTGCATTGGATGTGTTGGATTATTGTCGACGACTTAACCTCAAAATATTTTTTTCAGAACAGGATATATCAAATACTCAAAGATCTGCTGGATTTACATTTCATAAATCTACTTTTCCACCACCCATGAATAAAAATGTTGCCATCTTTCAACAGGCAATACTCAAGGATTTACGATTCCCCCATTTGGAATGTCACATTTCACAAGACAATATTAACTCATCTGAGAAGAGGGCACTTACTGAACTTAGGCAAATTCACAATATTGCTATACTCCCAGCTGACAAGGGAGGAGCTGTGGTGATTTTAAATATGGATTATGTCCAAGAGGGACTTAGACAACTATCTGACTCCAAATGTTACATGTACGTGGGTATCGACCCTACACATCAATTTAAAAAGGAGATTGATGCATTTCTTGACTCAGCAGTGGAAGAAGGTATTATTCCCATTAAAACAGCCCAACACCTCAAAGTTAAGGATCCATCCAAGCAAATTCTGTATTTACTCCCAAAGATACATAAATCCATTACTCACCCTCCAGGTAGGCCTATTGTATTGGGTAATGGTTCACTCACAGAACCATTATCGGTATTCTTAACCCAACATCTTAAACCACTCCTGGGACATGTAAGGGCAAGAATACAGGATACAACATAATTTTTGAAAATTATTGAAGACACACAACTTGAGCCAGAATGGTTGATGTGCACACCTGATGTCAAGTACTTGTACACAAGCATAACACACTGGGCAGGGTTGCAGGCACTACAACATTGGTTGAACAAGGTTGAACTGTATCCACCGTGATTCAACACATTGCTTATCTGTATGTCAGAGCATGTGCTTAGCAAAAATGTTTTTTATTTTCAAGGGGAGTGCTACTGGCAACTGCAAGGTACGGCCATGGGGGCCTTTTTTGCCCTCATATATGCAGATCTTTTCATGGCCTACCTTGAGGAATGCCTTATCTATAATCCCCTGCATAACATTTATTTGGTGGAAATCGATATCTGGCGGAGATATCTTGATGATTGTTGGATGGTGTGGCGTGCAGATTCAACATATCTCATTGAATTTCTGGAATATCTTAACAGCAATATATGGGGTATTGAGTTCTCTATCACTTCCCATACTGATCAAATTGATTTTTTGGATGTTACTGTGTATCGGAATGAGGACCATACCCTAAGTACTAAGATTCATCGGAAATATCCACAATTCAATTCATTACTTCATGCGTCTAGTATGCATCCGCGCCACACCATCCGCAATATCCCGAAATCTCAATATTTGAGAATGAAACGGATCAATTCTTCAAATATTGATTATGAGAATGCCAAAGTAGATCTGAAAAATAGATTTTTAGACAGGGGATATTGCACCTTCGATATTGCATCCGCCAGTGCATGGACAGATAAACAAGACAGGAAAACCTTGCTGGAATACAAGAACCACACACACAACCCAAAGGATGACACTATCAAGTTCATTACCACCTTTGGTAGGAACCACCAGGTGGTTAGGACTGTTCTGAATGACAATTGGAACATTTTGTTAGCTAATGACTATCTTTGTAGTATCCTGGGTAACCAATGTCAACTATCATATAGGAGAGGTAGAACCTTGGGATCATTATTTTCACATTACAAACAGAGAGAGAGTGGAGGGGCAAAATACAAACAATTGACTATAATAGGGGATGAACTCTTGGGAACTTTCCCTTGTGGCCACTGCACTTTGTGTAGTCAAGTGAACAAGCTCAAACAATTTACCAGTTCTAACACAAGCAAAGTTTATGATGTCAGGATATTTGGTAATTGCTCAAGCAGCTGGGTTATATACCTGGCAACATGTCAGTGTTCTGCTTTCTATGTGGGCAAAACCTCACGATCACTAAGAATAAGAATAGGGGAACATCGGAGTGACATTCATAATATGAAATTGAGAAATGCTCTTTATCAACATACCATTAAACACCCTACGGCAAAATTTATGTTTACAGTTATTGATAAAATTACAGGCAACAGGCACAATCAACAAGGATGGCAAAGTATACTTAGCCACAAAGAAAAGTATTGGATTATTCATCTCGGAGCCCTATTTCCACCAGGTCTCAATGACCATTTATGATGAGTATATTCCTTTATTTACTTATTTATTATTATAAGACTAGAGAACTCTAACATAGTGTTGATTTAGCAAATAATGTATATACTATAATATATACAGCATTGTTGTTTGGTTTTATTTTCACTTGTAGTTCAATTGTGTATGTTAATATGGATCATTCACTCATTTACTAATGGTTTTTGCCATATTAATGCATATAATTTATGGTATATACCAAATATCAAATGATTATCAAGGACATCCCAAAATATGTCTTCATTCACTTTTTGTTCACTGCAGCTTGGTTGTCAACTAATGAATTATTCAGAAGGTATGGACTATACCTTCCATTGCTATTGGCTGGGTGAAGAATATATAAAGATTACTGGTTTGCTGGTTCTAATAACTATTTCTTTATTTTCTCTCACTGAAGAAGGCAGTAGTCGAAACTAGTTTGAGTGTTGGTATTTGGACATTATCATGTCCTTTTGCAGTATTTCAGTATTTTTCGAATAAAAGACGTGGAACTACTTATGCTGGCCTCTAGTGTTTCTTGTGGATTGGTTTGGCCGAGCATGCTGTACGTGCGAGGCGTGCTCTTTGGATACCCTTCATCATTGCCAACAAAAACCGCTCCAAACCTTCCTCATAAGGAATAACAGAAAACAAGTCTTTAATATCCACTGTAACAAAAAGGCATCAGGTGAGAAGACACTGTCAGCAATAATCTGAAGGAAATGCCAGCAATCCTTCAAAATGTGTTTTTTACCCTGACATTTAAAATAGTTACCTTTTTCTGGTGTGCTAGCTCTTCAAATGCAATAGAGTTTGGCCCTTTAAGCTTTTTTTAAATAAATGGAACAGCTGTTACTTTGTTTCTGATGAAGATCCTGTTTGAAAGGAATGAAAGTGCTTAATCTTGGAAATTAAACTTGTTTTTACAGTCCTAAGTGGCATTTGGTATGGCGTTTTTTTATTTTGGTTCTTTAGTTTACTTTCCGTGGTTCTTTATGTTTTCTGTTAAGATGCCAGTCAGTGAAAGCATTAAGTACCCTCATGACTTGATGACAGCCCTTCTCAGACAAGGCAGTCTTTGATGGAGGGGATTGATGGTTGGCAGGCATGGGGGCAAAAGCATTACAAAAATGTAATTACAGAACTAGAATATGTCCTTC